>NW_027211085.1:82500-85000 GCF_029030835.1 Brachyistius frenatus
CAGCATTCCTTCTTTCTGTATTAGTTCTGAGAACAAAGCAATCAAATTAAATGGACCTACGTGATGGGAAATATTCATTTTTGATAAAAACATTTTAGAACATTTCAATAAAGACAAACAAAGATAAATAAAACAGGCTTCTACTCAAAACAGTAAGGGCCTGATTTACTGAAGGTTTGTGTGTTTAAAATCACATGCAAACTTCACATCACCCGCAAAAAAATGTCCAAGCAGATCTACTAACGACGTGCAGTGAGGCTCATATTGATCAGGTACGCAAATCTGGAGACACAGCTGCTCTTATTGTGAAGGAGACACGGCTGCTCTTATTGTGAAGGAGACGCAGGAAACTAAAGAATACGTAGAGAACGAGGTTTTACACCCGTTAAACATGTCTGAGATGTCAGAGGGAAAAATTAATCAGACATGTCGTTTGTCCAACGATGATATTTCTGAGTTATTGAATGAACTGAAAGATGATTGACAGCCAACAAGAAGGAGGAGCCGCGAAATACCAGCAATTAAAAAAACTTCTTCCGACTCAGCATTTTGCTGCCTCTGGGTGGTTCCAGCGTATCTCTGCTTGGATCTCCCTCCAGTCCTGTTATTCAGGTGAGCTGTCACATCCTGAATGAGTCCTGCAGAATTCACAGGTAGCTTCATCTGGTTCACGAGACCTCCAGGAACTCCATGAAACATCAGCTGCTCATCACAGAAAGATCTGGACCTGCTGATCGGTGTTTGTTAGAGGATCTCATCCACCGTCCTCCTCTTTCATTTGCAGACGTTATATTATGAAGCCTTTTTTTCTCCTTTTTGTTTTTCCCACATTGACTTTCTTGCTGATGATCTCCTATAAAGTGTTTTGTTCTTGTTATATTTATATTTCTTAATTTCAATGGGATCAGATTTTCTTTTTCCTTTTGCGGTTGTTCTGTGTTTTTCCATTGCTGGAATCACTTTAACACTCAAACCCTCATTTAAATACAGAGATTTGCACCTGATTTCAATGATGCAATTACTCAGTAAATCACCCGCAAAACGGGTGCGAAATAAATGTGCAAACTTTTGGAAGGAACACGCAATTTAGTACCGTTATTTGAGATCTTAGTAAATCAGGCCCTCAGTGCATAAGGTGAGATGGTGGTATTTATTAATTACAAGGCAGCCAATCACAACGGAGGATGAATCCATCTTAAATCCCTCTCTTTTTTTTTTTTATCAGAAGTTGACTAAATATGTCGGCTCATATAAAATATAATGATCCTATTGTCAATGTGGGGCAGCTGATGCAGATATCATCATTCACCAGTGGGCAACTGAACTTCTGCATCTTCTAAATTTTATGGTGAGTGGCAACAACACTGAAGGAGCAACGCTGCAACCGGCTTGTCTTTGTTGAAATGTTCCAAAATGTTTGATCAAAAATGAATCACTTGGATCCATTTGATTGCTTTGTTTTTAAACGTTACAAAGGAAGAAGGCATGCTGGGAAATGCTAATTTTCTCCTGATCTCTTAATGTATCAACCAGTTAATTACTGGTGCTGATTTGATTGTTAACAATATAATCATGTGTGTTTTATTAACACCATTTTTCCACATTATATATTTGTTTTAAATGCCGTTATATTGTGACAGGCCCAGTTCAGTGTGAATATACAAACTGTAACCTGTGTGTGGTGAAGTTAGAAATAAGAAGCTGTTTGATGGACTCACCAGGTTCGCAGGTCAGCGTCACAGTTGCAGTAGTGTTTAGGATCCGTACAGTTGTGTTCGATACCGCAGGCACACTTCTGTATTCCTGGTCCGGACCCCCCCCAGTAGGAATGCCTCTCATTGGCTCTTCCAACCCACCAGGTAAACGGGACGCCATCTGGGAGTCAAACAGACTCGGTTCATTTTCACTTTTATTACATCGCTTCTTAAGTCAGTCTGCAGGCTTTATTTAAAAATATCCTGCTCATGTGAAGACAGAACATGTGATTCATTACTAGTCTGACATCAGGAAAAACTACATCACATCCAATCTGTTTAGTTGGTGAATGAAAAGCAGTGATTGACACATCACCTGGACTGTTGAGCAGACGGGACATTCGGCAGGCGTAGGCTACGTACTGCTCACAGTTTTCTGCACTGCTGGTGACTGAAAACACCTGCTCACAAATTCAAAAGAAAAAAAACAAGAAACATGACTTGTTAAAAACAACATATCACCTTATTTTATATTAAGAAGCCTTCTCTTTATTATGAAATCCCAATATTACACAGCTTCTGTAATTCTCTGTTGATTAGTTAGTTATTCATGGTTGCTTTACTTAACAATAATATTATAATGATCCCTCAGTGTTTAATTGAACCCGTTTAGGTTTCCATAATTATACATTTAGATCCATCCAGTCCTCAACAGACCAGATATTAACAATAATTTACAGTTACAGGGAAAAGCTAGAAATAACTTCAACACAATAAGCAGCAGAGTGGTGATTATGACATATCTA
>NW_027211085.1:87500-115303 GCF_029030835.1 Brachyistius frenatus
TCCACCTCTTGTCACATAAATTAGACAAAAAATATAAATAATTGGGTTGTTTTTTTTTAAATTAAAAAAAGTTATTTTTTCTGATTAAATTTTTTTTTTTTTTTTTACAGATGATAAGTGTCCTGCAGAGTTTTAAAGATATCAGCATCCCAGCAGGTCCCAGCCAAGGACACTAGGGAGATAAAAGTCTTTAGTGTTGAGTAATATCTAAATGAATCGATCATCTCCTCATACTCTCACCTTTTTGGTTGCACTTTAATTTACAGTACACTAATAAGATGTGATAAACTGTACTTAAACAACAACTAATATAATCCTAATCCAATATTAGAGGCCATTTTACTCATTAGAAATCATATCAGACCGCAAATATGTAACACTTAGCTGCAATTCTACCCTTACTCCCAAATTACATTGTGATTTAACAGCACATTTAATCACGCTTGATAGTTTAATTAGACAACACATGCTGTAATTATACAGATCTAACACCATATTAAATGGTATTTACAATAGTTATACACAACACGAGGGCTCAGAGGCCAAACAACTTATTTGGATAACTAACTTGGAAGTTCTTAATAAGTATAAAGGCTTTATTTATATAGCACCTTTCAAAAACTAATTACAAAGTGCTTTAATGGATAAATACATACTACATGCAACAGTACAAACGTTTTAAGGGAAGTTCATACCAAAAGTAAAATGACACAGAACACAGGGTATGTTGAACAAAAGCACAAAAAAACATATTGTTCTCTGAGCTTTCATAGCTTTGTCGGACTATTAAAAACACGATGCCCGATATAAATCTGTCCGGTTACAGCCTGTCATTCATTAAACTCTCACGCTGGCAGCATTACATGTGGTGTCTAATTACAGCATCATTTGGGAACAAGGGTAGTATAACAACTAAGTAGCATATGTTGGATCTGATGATCCTGTAAAACGGGGTCGAACAGTACAATAGGATCTCCTCTTTGGTTTTTAATTAGAGTGTAATTGGATTTAATAGTGTCTAAGATAATATGGCTTTATATGTGTTTCTGATTACTGTATGATTTAGGAGTATGATGCTTGTCAGGGTATAACTGTGTAAAGAACATATTACTTTTTGCTTTTGTCTAATTTGATACAATGTGGGTTTTAATATTTATTTTAATTGTTACATGAAATAAAATCCCTGCAACAACGTGCCAGTGCTGCAGCAGATAAACTCCGCTATACACACGAAAATTTAAATTCTTAAATTACTGCCCTTCTTTGCAAAAACAGAATCAATGTACCGACAACCTGTCCAGATTTCACTGTTAATGCACACAAACGTGTTTCTACCTTTCACACCTCAAACAGAAGGAAGCCGTTCACAGCCTGAAACCAAAAACATACTTTGGACGATTAGCTGTGTTTTTGAGTTCACCTCCGAAATAGTAGGTTCCTCCCGTCTGGATGGAGATGGGGATGACTGTCCTCACAGTAGACGCCTCGTCTCCATCCACCGTCAGCATCACGTAGTATTCCACCGCATTCAGATGAACACTGTGCCACTGGCCGTCATTCAGACCGGAACCTGAGGACAAAAACTATTTAGTCAACACAGCAGCAAACATGATACTCAAGGAAAGCACCAGAAGAAATGAATAAAAAACACGCCGCAGGTGACAAATAATTCACCAACTGAGAGCTCACCTGATGAGATGTCAAGACGGGAGTTCTTCTTCTGCGTTAAGTTCATGTAGACGGTGACCTTTCCCTCCGTCAGGCCCACCTCCACCCAACCACCAGCCAGCGCCGTGAACATCAGCAGCCCGCTGGGGTTCCACGTCCTGAAGGACAGGCTGACGGACAGGGCGTCGCTGTCACTCTGACCCGGCAGACGCAGGAAGGACGTGGAGTTGAAGAAGACGGGGAAGGAGTTGGACTCGGCGCAGGAGAACGTCAGGTTATGCTTGAGTGGAGGAAAAACAAGGAGGACGAGGAGGTCAAGATTTTATCACTGAGTAGAGAGACAAATCAAACTATACACTCCTGATCAGTCACTTTAAACTTTGAATTTAACTTCATTTTTATATTCATTTATTAAAAATACTGGAATGATTTAAACCAGGCTGGTCTAAGTGAACACAGTTCACCTGCTCTGGTGCGCTAACACTTCTTTAGGTGCACTATTTAATGTGTTTAATTTTATGCATTTTATTTATTTTCTATATTTTTAAATGTTCTTTTATAAGTGAAACACTGCATGTAATTGTATTGGTGTAAAGCACTTTGGGCTGCATTTCTTCATTTCTCTATGAAAGGTTTGTTATTATTATTATTATTATTTTACCAGAGGTTTGAAGGGTATATAAGGTGCACATTTCCTGGTGTGGCTGGGCAGTATACCAATTTTTGAAGGTACATTGATATAATTTTGAACAATGTATAAGATAATACTGATTGAATTGAAATAGTTTGACATTGTGTTACCGAACCCATTCGTGCCGGTGTTTGCATCTCTCAGACTCTCCATGCAGACGCCGTCTACAAAGCAATCAATGTCATGTATAAAGTTCTTTAGGATGGTTCGGTCTTTTTGAGGGAGGCTGTTGTCACAACTAGAAGATAAAGGATCTGTTCTTTTTCACACAAACACTCTGTACAGTGAAAGCAAATAAATGCACCTTGGTAGGTTTTCTACGGTAACGTTACAAGATTAAGGTTTGATGTAATAAGCCACACCCACTTAAATCTATCATTACCAAGTTCTATGCATCACCTGAGTCATGACCCTTGTTCATGATCGCCGAATCTCGTACGAATCCGTGGGGTCAAGCTTTAAATGTTTTAATAGGCTTCTCCCCAAACACGTTCTGAAAATGTCTATGATGATAGAGCCAATTTCCTACTAAGCCCCGCCCCTCGTAAATGTTATTGGTCAATATCTTGAGAAGTAAATAAGATATCAACAAGCCTTATGCAACTTGTGATAATCTCAATCTACGATGATCAAGAGGCTTCTCTTTAGAGCACATTGAGCTGCACCTGTTTGTCATATTTCAGGTGACTCAGACTTTTGGTTTGAGGGGCGTGGCCTATCAAAGATTTAATTTGAGGGCGTTGTTTATAGCGTCAGAATCTGGCTAATTGGACTCGTCTTTGTTCAAAAGCTAATGTACATCATTTCAAGTTATTGTGCCAAGTTTCATGTTTCTAGCACACTCCAGCTCAGTTCAGGTCAATTTGAGCCTCAGCAGAACAGAAATTACAATAATAATTACAGGGCTTGAACTCTAATAATAATAAACCTAAAAAACAATATTTCAGAGGAGCAGAATCCTAAAAGTGACATTGGACAGATTTGTATTAAGAACGCAGACGACATTCAGAGAGAGGTTTGTCTTACAAAGCTGGAGGTGTCCGCCTTCTTCCTGCGGACCAGGTTGGTGATGTTGTCTCCGTTGTAAGTGATTCCCTCCATGCAACCAACAAAGTTCTCTTTACCACCTGAGCTCGGCTTCGCAGAAACAGGAACGCCTCCGAAGTTGATCTGAGGACACACAGCAGTCTGAATAACAGAGATCCCTCTCCGATGCTTATTGTACGACTGTGAGCAACACACACACACACACACACACACACACACACACACACACACACACACACACACACACACACACACACACAAAAGGTGGTAAATGTGTGTAATGCAGCACATTATAAACTGCTTCCAGTTTCAACAAAGTAGAAACAGCTGTTTGAAATAACCTGTGTTGTGATTTGGCGCTTTATAATTAAAATGAAGTGAAGTGAAGTGAAGTGAAGTGAAGTGAAGTGAAGTGAAGTGAAGTGAAGGGACTGGTTATAACTAGAAGGGCTACAGTATGTTTTCTTGTGTGAGCTCAACCAGCTGTTAAGACAACATCTTCTCTGGCAACCTGAAGCCTAATTTCAAACACTAGGGGTTAAAGGTCGGATTATTTTTCATTGCTGCTTCATCCCCACAGTAACATCTGTCAGTCAACAATTAACAAATCATGAGTTTTTTCAACATGCACCCAATTCAGCCATCATATATAACACGTTTCTAAATTAAGAAGACGTGTGAAAGTGTGAAACATGAAAATTGAAAAAGAACATTTTCTCTTTCTTACTGCGGTAAATGTTGTGTTTCCAACTTTAACACTGACACGTCTCAACCTCACTATCTGAAATAACCCCAAATTACTCATGATTGGTGTTGTATGGGTCTGATGGAGCTGACGGGGTTAATGGGCCTGATGGAGCTGATGTTGTTGTTTTATTTCACTTTATTAATCCCCGAGGGGAAATGTCTTCACTACAGCAGGGGGGCTCTCAGGGGGGAGATGCTGCAGCAGGCTGCCACTAGGCGGCGCCAGGTAACCTGACCTGAGGTGCATGTTTTTTGATGATGGGAGGAAGCCGGAGAACCTGGAGAGAACCCACGCAAGCACAGGGAGAACATGCAAACTCCGCACAGAAAGGCCCAGGACCGGATTCGAACCCGGAACCTTTTTGCTGTGAGGCGACAATGCTAACCACTGCACCACCGTGACGCCCAGTTGATGGGGTTGATGGGGCTGATGGGGTTGATGGGGTTACTCGGTGGCCAGACTGTCTCCATCTCCATCTTCCTCTCAACATTGAAGCTCCATTAGCAGCAGCTGATGCAGCAGTTTTATCAGCAGTATTGATCCGTTTTATTAAATTTGTCTACATGGCTGCATGAAGATGATCTGCACACACTGGAGAGGCAGCTTTCACATGGAAAACACATTTTCAAAGTTTGACAACCAGCCGTTTGCATTTTGACTGAAATTAACTCAGTTTAACTGAAAGATGAAATACGATGATTGGCATATTGCCAGCAAGTTTGATTTCTGGGTTTCCATCATCAGTGATGTTGGTTGACTCGGTCAGTGTGTGCTGGAGTCTTTACCTCATAGTCCAGGTCCAGGTGGTCAAACTCGCCGTTGGTCCTGAACTGCTGGGTGTGGTGGTCCAGGGTGAAATTCACGTTTCTACGGGAACGCTCGATCACGACTGCGTGCCAGTGGTCGTCGTCCAATAAGCTCCCGCTGGTCACAGAGGTGTGACCCTGAATGGAGCCGTACTGGTTACTGCCTGGAGAGAGAGACACACACACACACACACACACACACACACACACACACACACACACACACACACGCACACGCACACACACACACACACAAACACACAGAAAAGGTGGTAAATGTGTGTAATGCAGCACATTATAAACTGCTTCCAGTTTCAACAGAGTAGAAACAGCTGTTTCCTGAGACGGATACCTAAGTTGATGCTGAGCTGCAGTCTGGCCCGGCTGAGCTCCAGGGAGATGTAGTCTCCCTGCTGTCCCTCTCCATGGACGAGCACCCCGTCTCTGGCCGTGGTTCGAAACTTCAAAGAGATCACATCCTTCACGATCTTCATCTTCTTGCTCCTGAAGCGGTAGGAGATGACGCCTTGGCCGTCGAAACCGATCACATCCGCCCCTGGAAACCACACGCAGAGAAGGGAGATTCAATATTCTGCCAGTTCAACAGATCTGGGATCCAGAACCACGGTGGTTCTTGGAGGCTTTGAGCTCCGTTCTGGTTCCCTTCGCTGCCTGGACTCACACAGGGGCTGCAGACGCCACGCTTTAACTGACCTTCACCTACACTTAGACTCGACTGAGGGGACGGCTTCATCTGAAACAGACCAAACTTAACTTTGGATCCATCTATCCATCATCTAGACAGACTTATCCTGTACTGGGCCACTGTTCACATCCACTACAGGCAACTTCTCCACCTCACACACACGAGCCTGCTCGGTTCTACAGTATGAAACACACACAACAATGTCCATGTTGGAATCTGCAGCTGCGCAGCAGAATAAAACAGAAAAGGCAGCTTGAACCAGGTTTGTCTCCCTCGTCCACTCGTACTCACAGTACGAGCATCCGTAGAGCTCCAGACGGACTCCGATGCGTCCCTCCTTGTTCCAGTCCAGCGGGATGAAGCGGATGAAGCGGGCCAGGACAGCGCGCTGCAGGGCATGTCGGATAACACCCTCACTGTTCACATTCCCCTCAAACGTCTGAAACAGAGGAAACCAACGCTCACCGTGAAGTCATGAAGATCAGCTCAACATTAACAAACTAAGAATATAAGATTGGGAAATTTAACCCAGATTCAATTTTTGTTGTTTTGGGGTTTCAGGAACAAATGGGATGTGTGCATCTGTTTATCAAACCCACTGTGAGGTGAGATTTATCCCTGTCAGCATTTTAAGGGTCTCCGTCTCCAGAGTTTGACACAAATTGAATGTCTCTGGTCGTGTCCACGGAGAAATGGCCGACGCACCTGGACCGATCTCAGAACGTTTTAATCCACCATCGTAAACAATAACGTGTCCATCCAAAGCCCAACTGTATGTGTGAATGTTGTGCATTGATGGTGTGTCATATCAGAGGTTGGACCGACAGGTTATTGACCTTATTTTCGGGCCGGCACAACGCAAAGAGATCACGCTCCTTTTCTCTTGCGACGCAGCAGACTGAGGGACATTTTCATGCTTTTAGATGGCGAGAGCACACATTACCAGACTCATCCAAAATCCCACAAACAGGTTTGGTGGATGTACTACAGATTTCAACCCATTTTCAAAAATGTATTAAAAAAATTCAACCTTTTCAACCTTATCTTAAATAATATAAAAAATGAAGCTGACTCTTGTCTGTTGACTTTGATGTGAATCAGGCAGTTCGTGCACATAATGACAGAAGAAACCTCAGCCACATGAACAAAGAGGGTTCTTTGTTCACTTTGACATAAATTAATGATAAAATAGCAAATAAAGTTTTGAATTAAATTACCCACAATTCCAATGCACCACCCAGATGAGTTTCCTCTTACAGTCGCTGGTTCTGCAGCTTCTTCAATCGTTACCATGTTGACAACACGCTGCACCACAGAGTTTTTAAAGCGGATGAGGAGCTGATTTGATTGATTTCAACGGTGACACACCTTCTATCTTGTTGCTCCTCCTACTTCACCACTGAACCACACCAAGCCACAGATGTGCTTCAGTCTTTGTTTACCAATTTACCAAAAGAGCTGGCGACACCTACAAACGCTACCGCCTGTATATCATTCAGATTTGACCTGAAAAAGAAAACCCTGTGTGGTACGTGAGAGTTGCAGTTCCTTGATGTACGCTGCGTTAAATGTCTTCCTCACCCAGATGTTTCCATCCTGTAGATACGGCCTCCAGTTCTTCTGTGTGTCACTGTACAGCAGCCGATACTTGCTCGTCCAATCAGAGCTACTGTAGCGACCCTGTGTCACTATGGCGACCACCTGCTTCCTGGAACCCAGGTCTACCTGTAACCAGGGGTAACGGTCTGTATCCAGGGGCGACCAGCCTCCAGCGCCTGGATTTGTGCGTGTTGTCGGGGTGACAGGGTGAAAGACGGGAGACAGAAGGAAAGAAGATCAAATGAAGTCATCTCATCCGTGTGTTGTCTTCAGCTGAGTGAGGACGTGTGTATGGACGTCTTCATTAGACACCGGGCCAACAAATGATGTCATCACAAAGCAAATAAGAGGCAGGCCAAGGTTTATGAGGAAATCTGTTACCATCTGATATTTTATTAATTATGTTCTGTATATGTACAACAAAAACAGGTGTTTTCAAAAATGGGTGTTCATTTTCCTGGAGTTAAATAGATTCACTAATTTATGTGTGTACATTTAATGGTGCAAGTTCCTTCTTCATTTTGAGCCATTAACTCTGACTGAGTGGCGCTGACATGAAAAGATTTATTATATATATTACTTATATATTACTTAATATATATTATCATATATATATATTACTTATATATATGGTTTGTAAAATCAAGCTGGAATAGAATAGAATAGAATAGAATAGAATAGAGTAGAATAGAATAGAATAGAATAGGAACACAACCTCTTAGTTTTAAGTTCAGTGTTTGCTCAGTCATTTACAGTACGTAGAAATTCAGTCAATGCATAGCTGCTTTGTAGTTTTAGCCTTCTTCCAACTCATTACGAGACAAAGTTAAACGACTCTATTCAGGCTGGAGATTTGGAGAGGAGTCATCTGTCAACTGATTCCAGGAGTATTTTTTCTGCATCTATTCATTTATATAAAAACAATCAAAGTCATTATAGATCTGATAAAACTATCTGACGATAACTGTCACCAGAAAAGATCCAAATATCCCTCAGATTAAGAAGAAGGTGAAGAAGAAGACTCCTCCTTTCTATTTGGTAAATGTGTTGATATGTGTGCTGCAGCTTGGATGATACACCAAAAACATAACGCAGTAATAATTATATATCCCAACAATAAAATTTGAATTATAACCCAAAGTACAACTACAATATCAGACACTGCTGAGTACATTAAAAGGGGCATACCTTGTTTCCGGTTGAGTTTGGCGTAACCGGCTCCGTGTCCTCGGCCGTACGCTGATGAACTGGTGAAGGAGCTGTAGGGGAGGGGCGTGGCCAAGCTGTCCTCACACGTCCCTGGAACCAGAGACAGAAAACAGACACCGTGAGTGACGTTGGTCATACATCTGACTTTACCTTGAAGGACACGATGTTTTAAATAGTGTAATACTATAATTAAAACTTTGGTTGAATAAATTATTAATTGATACCAGAAAAACGTCCCTCTGCTCTACTTTTAACTAATTGCTAATAAGCAAAAGTTGAAGAGCCAACGCAGTAATATAAGATGGCAAACAAGATAAACATTACTGCATAAACATTGTGAGCATATTAGCAAAATAATGTTCGTATCATCTCAGATTGATTACAGCGCCTCTGAGCCGCTGGTATGACTGGAGACTCTCTGGGTCTGATGGATTTATGAAAGGTTTGTTTACGTGTGTGAAATCAGGTGCAAACTTCACATCACCTGCAAAAAAATGTCTCATCTGATCTACTAACGAGGTGCAGGGAGGATCTTTCACATGTGCAGTTTAACACACGGTGTTCATTTAGGGTGTTTTCCTGAGGACATATGTAATATCGAGGGTTTCTACTTAAACGTGTAAAATACTGGGAGGGAACATGCAAATAGATAAATTTAGAAAAATGTACCTGCAACGATATTTACTGAACCTCGAAGTAGAAACAGGAGAAGTGATTGTTGTGTATTTTAGTACGACTGAAGGTTTTAGTCAGATGAACATCAGGAGAGACGGCTGCTCTTATTGTGAAGGAGACACGGCTGCTCTTATTGTGAAGGAGACGCAGAAAACCAGAATACGTAGAGAACGAGGTTTTACACCAGTTAAACATTTCTGATGTCAGAGGGAGAAATTATTCAGACAGATCGTCTGTTCAGATATTTGATATTTTAGAGTTATTGAACGAACTTAATGATGATTGACAGCCAACAACAAGGAGGAGCCAGGCAACACCAGCAATCACAGAACTTGTGATGACTCAGCGTTTTCTCTACTCTGTAGGTATCTCTGCTGGGATATCAGTCCTGTTCTGCAGGTGAGCTGTCCAAGGTCCTGAATGTGTCCCACGGAGCTCACAGGTAGCTTCATAAAGTCAGCTGCTCATCACAGAAAGATCTGGACCTGCTGCTCAGTGTTTGTTAGAGGACTTTTTGATTTGAACACGTTTTATTATAAAACAATTTTTCTTATATCATCACCTGATATGTTGCTATCTTTTGATTTGATTTTTTTGTTTGTTTTTCCTTTGGCATTGACTTTCTTGCTGATAATCTCCTGTATAGCGTTTCTTCATGTTATATTTATATTTCTTTATTTCAATGGGATCCAATCTCCTTTTGCAGTGCTTATGTTTGTGTCTTTAACACACGCTAACCCCTCATTTAAATACAGCGATTTACACCTGATCTCGATGATGCCATCATTATATGTAAATCACACGCAAACGGGTGCAAAATAAATGTGCAAAGTTTTGGAATAAACACGCAATTTAGCAGCCTTTATTAGAGATCTTAGTAAATCAGGCCCTGTGTGTTGTTGTAGATGCAGATTCACGTCCTCAACTAAATAACAAAATGTAATTTTCACTGCGTTCTCATACAACTTGTATTAATGTAACTGAAATGACAAAGATCGCTCACAAACCAACGACTGAAACAGGAAGTAAACATGTCCAGCCCTCTAACGTCACCTCACTACGTCTGACTACAGCAGTAATGATGGATTCTGTTTGCATACCGCTGGACATGTTTGGTGTTTAACTGTAGAAAAAATGATGGTTTTGGAAAACTATTCTCAAATTTATATCCTCTGTGATATAAATAATAAGACCAAATTTACATGTGAACATCTGTTGTTGGAGGTAAGCTTAGGGTGAGCAGTAAGACTCCCCGGGTCCCCGCCGTCTCCTCTCTGCTGTCTGTCTTCTCTTAAATGTCCTCATCAGCATGAAGTCTGCAGTCTTTCACCTGAACTGGAGCAGTGAACTGAGAGGAAGCGCTGCAGCCTGCAGTGTCTGGGAGCTTCTGATCAACATGTAGTCTGAATTTTGTTTGTTTTCTCTATTTGCATGTGTTATCTTAAGCTGCAGTGCATTGAGCCCTCAGGGCCACCGTACTAGTGCTCTATCTCACAATGTTCATGACAGGGAAAAATCATTTCAGGATTTGCTCTAAAATTAAGCATGTTCTTCTACAATATATCCTTCCACCAAATTCATCAAAACCTGTCTTCCTGTTTCCAGACAAACAAACAAACAAACCAAAAACATGTAACAAAAAAGGCAGGTAATAACCATATAAGGGCACTGTGCAGTCAGACATTATTCTTTGTGTTTTGTTTTTGTGCTGGCAGAAGCCCGTCTAGAAGACGCCGTTTTGGACGGGGGAGGGTCACGGCTCTGAGTGAGTGTGTGTGTGTGTGTGTGTGTGTGTGTGTGTGTGTGTGTGTGTGTGTGTGTGTGTGTGTGTGTGTGTGTGTGTGTGTGTGTGTGTGTGTGTGTGTGTGTGTGTGTGTGTGTGTGTGTGTGTGAGAGAGAGAGAGAGAGAGACAGGTGCAGCGAATGGTAATGAGCTTCCTCATATGCATTACAAAACAACAAGCCAAGCACACATTAAGCAGTTTAACGGAACGAGAGAATTATTATCTCCTCAACAACCTGAAAACACCCTCAGCGCTCCACCAACAGATCATCGTCCTGAGGAGAATACCTGTTTATTCATGTCATGAACTTTAATCACCTAACAATCATTTCAGCACTGTTGTCTGTTCAAGCCCTCCTGCTGGTAGTATTGTGCAAAACTCAATGAACTTAATGAGCATCCTTTTCAACATCCAATGGCAATTTTCTAAATCATTTATTACTCTCATATAAAAATAATAACAGAGCAGAGCAGTTTCTAGTTATTGGCTCATCCAGGAAGCTTTTGAATCAGTTTAAAATGAGACATGATATTTATAAGTATGGTGTGTCCTATGGTGAAGCTATGATAATTTGCGTCATTGCATTTGAGTCTGCTCATTAAATCAGGGAACTACGCTGCACCGTCTGCTTCTGAGACGACATCAGGCTGAGACACCCGTCCACTGACGGCCCCTCCAACACTTTGCTTATGATTTCTTTTTCCTTTTTTATTTTTGTCATCATTAAATACAAACATTAAATTAAAAAGGTCTGTTGCAGACGTGCATTATGTATTCTGCTGCATTTTTTTAATGGTTTGAGAAGTCACTTTAGATGTTTGGATATTTGTTTTTCCATTACGGAAGCTGTCATAATTAAAAAATATTGTGCAGTAGCTGGAGAAAACTATGGATTTTTATTTTATAGCTTTGTAGGAGGTATTAAGAATGTGTGAGTCAAAAAATAAGACAACCAACATATCGACAAGCTTGGATGAGATGAATGAAACATGTTGTAACTTACAGAAATACCCACTCTCACTGTTAACAACCATAACACCTAATAAAAGCAAATCGTCAGCAGTGCATAAGTGCTCAGTGTCCATCTGTTCAGTTCACACCTCCTCCAACCTCCATTCATCTATTCATCAGGTCCTGTGAGGAGCAGCTCCTGAGGATGGTTTAGCTTCACGAGGGAGCTTCATATCAGGAATTTACAGAAAGAAATGAACATTGATTTTATTTATTGATTTATATGGATCTTATTTCTCCACCTACGTGGGTTGGCAGGAGAAATCTGCCTGTTTTATAGTCCTGGAGCTTTGCTCAATGAAAGACATGGAAGCATATCTGTTTTCTGTGCAGACTTCCCTTTAGATCAACATGAAAACAAACATTGGTCTTGTTTACGATGGACTGTACTTCCCTGAGAAGAGGTGGAGGGAACAGAAAGCTGCACTGAAGAACTGACTCTTCCAATCAAGCAGCAACCATCAGTGATGTCATCAACCATCAGTGATATCATCATCCATCAGTGATGTCATCAACCATCAGTGATGACGAGGAGCCAGCGGTGGATCTGACCGATCTGATTGGAAACCTGACGATACTACGTCCCCGTTTTTCAGAGCCGGAAGCTACGAACACTTTTACATACAGTCTGTGGTTCAGACTAGCAGTGAAGAGCCTGTTGATGCTCGCGTCAAAAACTCACCTGTTGCTAAAAGTCTGTTTAACCCCAAAACATACTGCTGCCATTTCTGTATGAACATCTAATTCATTATGACTGTTAGCTGTGTTGTTTCTCGTTCCAAACATGTCCTCCTGTTTGTTGCCAATATAAAATGTTTAATAACATAATCCATCCTAAATGTTTCCTGTTTCTTACAAACTCTGAAAACCATAACATGCGCCATTAGTCAGCAATATCACCTCATGTCTTTTATCTACTGTATGGCCAAAACTCACTAAAATTAGCAGATAAATTGGGAATTCCCCCCCAAAACACTGGGTACTACACCCATAGGTGGCGCTGTAATAGTGAGGTTTGTGTTTTGGTGCAAATCTCAGGAATGGTGCGGCCTAGAGTGAAAATTCTCATTTCATATCAATCTCTCAATGAACCTATATCTTCTGCTTTAAATATATCAGATTTTAAGTTTTAGCTCCAGTTTTTCAAAAACATTTGTACCAACAAATCTAAATTTCTACAGATTTAACATTTAATCTTCAGAAAAATATCGGTATGTCCAACAGTGCTGAACATGTTCACCACATGTTAGAAAAGCTTGCATCACAGCAAATTTGGTCAATTCAGAAGTTTGTCACTCAATATTCTTCAAAATGTGAACAATCAATTGACATCGATATCTCCATGAGTCTTCATTCAAATGCTACCAAAATCAACACGGAAATGCTTTAGATAGTAGAAAACACATGTTAGGAATGTAGTGATGTTAAGTGAAACGCTGAGTCTGCACATTTAGTCTTCGATGGTGTAGGTTAGTGACTCTGCGTCCTTTAGCAGCAGACGACCTGAAACTCAGGCAGGCCACAGGCGGAGGGAAGTTTTCAGTTTCTAACTAAGTTTCTGGCTGTTCCATCTTATCAACTCTACAGATACCACAGTGACGACACTCTGCAGCCAACTTTAACTTTCACACTATTTTACAGAAAAACACTCAAATCTGAATGCAAGAAACTTCCACCTTTGGAGGGAAAAGTTTTTACAAGTGTAGGGGAAAAAATTTACAGATTAAAATGCTTTTTTTAGGAATATAAACATTTATCAATAGAGGCATGTCAGACTGCTGTTCAGCACCTGCTCAGCTGTTTCATGAAACAAAAGCCATCAGTGATGACACAATTACTGACATTGAATTTGTAAATTAAAAAAATGAAGCATTCTTTCCAAAAAAACAAATCTCTAGGAAGTTTTTGAGTACATTAAAATGATTTTTTTTTTTTTTTTTTTTTTTATAATAAAATTACTGCCAACCATGTAATTATACAATTATGCCTCCAGCTACCAGCTGCAAATTCTAAAACATGGATGCTTCACACACAACTTCCATCCTGACAGCTCAGAAGATCTCTACAATCACCATAATTTCTACATGGTTGTTGGGGTGACGTCACCAAGTTAGTATCTGTCATTGTATGAAATATGGTCACAATTTTTTACTCTGCTGCTCAGTTATGGTGTCGAATAACAGACAGAAAAGAATAATATTAATTTAATCCTATTTGTGTGACATGTTGTCATAATTAATGTCAGAATTATTGAGTTATGGCCACAAATGTGTTTTTTGAGATTACAGTTACGTTTGACCTCCAAATTATGATCAGGTCAATAATCCAGTACAAGTGAATGTAAGTGCCAAATTTGATGAAGGTCCCTCAAGGCACTCGAGATATTTAGGTTACAAGATTGAGAAGGATGTGAGGTTACAGTGATTGTGACCTCTGACCTTTAACCACCAACATCTCATCATTTCACTGTTGAGGCCAAGTGAACATTTATGCCAAATTTGAAGACATTCCCTCTGGGCGCTTCCCAGATATCCCTCAAGGCGTTGCTAAAGAGTCACGTTCACCAGAATGGGACGAACAACCGAAAGGGACATAAGGTCACAGTCACATTGAACTTTGACCTTTGACCACCAAACTCTAATTAGTTAATGTCCTTCAGGCCGAGTGAACGATTGTGCCGCATTAAAAGAAATTCCCTCCACGTGTTCCCGAGTTAGAAGAAATTCCCTCAAGACGTTCTTAAAATATTGCGTTCATGAGACTGGGACAGACAGACAGACAACCCAAAAACATAACACCCATAAAAACAGGTCATCTTCCTCCAGAACTCAACAGAATAATGAGTATGAGACATGACAACACAAAAGACGGTCAGAGGGGAGAACAGGGTTCTCTTAAAGACCCTGATGAGTCATCATTAATGTAAATGCCTGTCAACTGCACAGAAACTAAAACAAAGATTTCTACTAAAAAATACATAAAGAGAAATAAAGATACAAAAAGAAAGGCAGCAAGCATTTCATCAGGAGAGAGTAAGTCAGACCACCAATTCAAGATCTGGGTGAAAGTTCTACATTGGAAGAAGTATAATGTCAAACCTTGTCACTCTAAAGTTGGAAGTCACACATCACATCTTCCAGGGTCGAAACCCGCTTCTAAACATGGGAGCTTACTTTTATACTTTTGGGGGTTTTCAGATAAACTGATGCCGCTGTATAAATAACTTTAACAAGAATGTTGACCCAGAAAAGCAGCTGCAGAAAAAACCCCACCATCTTGCAACTACAGCTGCACCTGTCAATGTGAGAACCAGCAGCTGGCCTTCATAAAGACTCTGGTAGGACAAAAAAATGGAAACTGCTGAAAAATGGACATTGCATTGCATATGTGTGTATTTACTGTGTAAGACATCCAGTTACTCTACAATTATTGTGTAGCAGTTTTAAAGCAACTGCGAATGAGCTATATTTGTACATTAACAATTAATAATCACATCTCATCATAACTACAACTCTACTGTTAAGAAAATATGATCTAACATACAATTAAAATGTATATACCCCAAGTGTCCAGAGGATTAAAACAGGTCAAACCCAGCAAGTTAAGAGGGAAAAGCTATTTTTATTGAGCAGCCATTACTGTTGGTCAGTACGGGAGGTTGTGCAGACTTCATAACAGACGTTGAGCTTTATACCTATATATAGATATATATATATATATATATATATAGTATACCAGCTGCAACACATTTGGACTGTGAATTGTTGTTTGCTGGAAGTTCAGCTGAGATTTAAACTGATGGGGAATTAAAGAGACCATAATGAGGTGCTGGTTCTATTCCTGCTTCATAAACACCTTTCTTGTTTTCTTCTTAATAACACAGACAGGCTGTTTTATATGAAAACATACTGTGTCGTCATTATCATAGGACTGTACCACCCCCCCACCCCACCCCATCCCACCCCACCCCGCTGCACACAGAGAAGCTCTGGCCCAAACAAGAGCGAGCCTCCAAATTAGCTATGGTTGCTAGTGTGTGTGTGTGTGTGTGTGTGTGTGTGTGTGTGTGTGTGTGTGTGTGTGTGTGTGTGTGTGTGTGTGTGTGTGTGTGTGTGTGTGTGTGTGTGTGTTAGCCTACTTACGGGATCCTGCCGCTGCGGAGCTGCAGGTGCAGATGATGCCGCACAGGACGGACAGCAGCAGCGTCGCGGTGAGACGAGCCATCCTCCCAGAAACCCGTCGGAGTCCGAGAAGCACGCGGAGACAATGCAGCGGGTGTCGGTGCGGTGTTTCCGCCACTGGGGTGCCACACACGCGCGCGCACTCACACACACAAACGAAACACCGTTTTTTTCAATAGCAGCATAAAAAAAGAAACGGCCGTCCGCCCACTGCGCCCTGTTCCTGTCGTCTCCTTGCTCCCCTCCTTAATCAACCTGCCCAGCGGCACTGCGGCGGAGCTTGACCACCAACCTCCGGTACCAGACTGTGACCAGGACGCGGTTGTGCTGCTGCTGCTGGCCTCCAGCTCCAGGTGCATGGTCAGACAGACGGGCAGACGTACAGAGGCTGTCCAACCCGAGAACCCAGAATAATCAATACACCCCCTTCCTTCCGCTGCACTTGGTACATTCCTATTTATACAACAATACAGGATTCCTTGAATGGGGGGGGGGGGGGGGCAGAAGGGTCCGCAGGAGCCCTCGAAGGGAGAACAAGAGAAAGGTGTTCAGACCGTGTTAGTCATGATAAAGGTCCAGGACAATATCACATTCAGTTCATGTTTGAGGAGGAAACCTGGAGATAAAATGAGAATATTGTCCACAGAGGCTCCACAATTTCAGTCTGAAAGACACAACACATTACAGACAATATGAAGCATGACTCACCCGCCGCAGGTATGAAGTGTGAATTCAAAATCAATATCCAGAAATCAAAAACAGGCCTTTAGTCCAGATACCTGCTGGTTCTAGTGCTCTCCAAACGATCACGTTCATTGCAGGCTTCAGGGCCTCATGTCTGGGCTTTATGCGTTATTATGAAGACATGACATCATATTCATGTCAGTCTGAACAGTTTGAACAACTCAAAACCTTCTGCCACTTGTCTTTTTTCTCGCTATAATTTGGGGTTTACACAGAAAGTCTTTTGTTTATTGAAACATCGTGTCAACAACACAAAGTCACAAAGCAGCTCTTTGTATTTTGCTCTACTCATCCAAAGTACTGAAGACAATAAAAAAAACATTCCACGTTTATTGATAAGGCTGTAGTCACAATGAGTGCTTGGACATCTCCTGTGGTATCCACACTGCCATACTATTTACTATACCAGAGAAAGATTAAGGCTCAGTCCCATCCCATGACCCTTCAGAACGGATTTTATTCATACATTTGAAAATATCAAGAATTAGATTATTAAATTTATGGAAATATACAGTATGTTGACAAAATAGTGTATCTCAAAGAATCCACTAATAATGGTCACAAACAAGACTTTGTTTAATCTGTTTGAACCAGAAAAAGCTTTACTATCCCAAAACTGCAATTTCCAACTACAAAAAAATTATTGAAAATAATAACAATGGACCGTTTTTCACGTTATGTTGCTTTAGTTTGTCTTCCTCCCGTTTATGTGGAGTCTGCATCTTTAAACACTTTGTTCAGAGGGCCAATTTGAGTTACACATCTCATCCTTTTTTTTTTTTTTTTAACTACAAATGTAGTTAAAAATCACGACAGAAAGTTCAAAGTGCACTTTTATGAAGTAGTATAGTTATCCCAATGGTATAGGCCCACATACAGGAAGTACTGTTGCATGTAGTATAAAGGTAGCTGCAGTACTTAAAATAATAAGGCATACTGCGCGTGTCTCTGTCCAGTCCCTTGTCTCACTCCTTGTCCTCACCTATGGTTCCTGTAGTCTCTCTGTCTCTCAGTCACTCCCTGTGTTTGTCCACCAGAGGTCCTCAGTGTGTCCCACTCTGTCTCTCGCCATGCCTCTTCTGCCTGCCACACCCACGTCACCTGCTAACAGATCCACTGTCAGCGCCAGCCGGTCCCCCCCCCCCCCCCCACCCCCCCGTCAGACCACTCATGACCAGATCGTCAAGTCACCATTTCAGGTCCCTGGAATCTATCTTGAATCTGTGATCTACAATCTGAATCCCAAAGGACAAAACAATCTGGCGTTTCTCTCTGTCTTGCACATTTTGCTGATGCAGCAATGTTCAGTATTACTAGAAAACATATGAAGCTCCGATTGTTACAAAACTCAAAACACAATGTCACCTTGCAGCAATCTGAACCCCCGCGAAGAGGAGAACATACGCTGTCGGGAACAAATGCAGAAGTGTGCAGTCGCTGTGCGTTCAAGTGGTGAACGAAGAACTGACAACAATGTGCCGATGTGATTGTTTTATTCAGATGATTTTAGAAAATAAAGAGTGAAAGCGTGAAAGTCACATGTTTTGTAAGCGTGAAACTGGATCATGTAACCAAGGTCCTGCAACAGAGGTCATGAGACCAAATAAAGGACATTTGCTGGCGGTATTAGGAGGCAGGGGGAGGGGCTTGGTGGCGTTAATCACAGACTGCCAGGTGGGATGATGACGTCTGAATCCAGGAGGATTCTTTTTGGATCTCTCTTTGTGTGTTACATGGAGAGCACATCTTCTATCTGTTGTCCATGAACCTCTGTCCTGTCGCTGCCCACCACCGAACAAAGACACGGAGCAGCTGGTCAATCAGCTGGTGATCAGCGGAAACTCCGCCGCTGCCAGAAGCTCTACCAGTCTGGCTCGGACAGACCAGTAAGCATCAGCTACAGCAGCACTGAGGACAAAGAGGACTCAGAACACATTCAGCTCTACAACGACGACCTCCGACGGCACCGAGAAGCTTTGACAGGTCACTGATCATACTCTGGTTCCAACCATCCCAAAGCCTTTTCATTAGCGGGAACAAACTTCTGATCCCATTATCATGTTTCTCTCATGCAGCAACACTCTGACAGCCAATCCACCGCTACCTCCACTCAACCTTTAACTACTTTCACCCGTTTACCCACTTCATTATGTAAAAAGCTGTACTGACCCTGGATTCATCCAACATTAATCTCCAAGCTTCCTTTTTAGTCCAAAATCCTGGAGCATGTTCTTTAATCCCAGTTTAAATCCCACTAACTTCAATGATGTGTTTTCAAAGTTTCAGTGTGTTTCTGGCCCACAACACAGTACTGAACCAGAACTCTTCAAAGTCACCAACTCTGCTGACTCTGCACATTTCAGCATCCTCATTCTCCTGAACTTCATGCAGCATTTAACACCGTCAATCTTCTCCATCCTGTTGTACAAGCCTGGAAACATCGCTCCACACTATGGACGCTCCCCTGTCATCATTTAAATTGTATCTCTGTGAAAGACAATACTCATTTATCAACAGCTTCATCCATCATTGCAACCAATTTAAGATCCTTGTCATCCCTCTAATGTCCTCCACAACAAGTCCTCCAGCTTCTCCAATCTCTTACGACTGGTACCCTTAATCCACAATCTGAGTTTTATAACAGTTCCCCCACAGACTGACAACTCAGTAGCATGCTGCCTGTCCTTCTCTGAACTCTGATCAGCGACTTACAGAGAAGAAGTTGTTGCAATCAGGATCGATTTCTCTTTTAAAAGCACTTTCAGACAAAAAAACCCAAAAACAAACAAGCAGTGATATACGGGCCCTCGCACTCCGGCGCGTCGCCTCCCCGAAGCCGTCTCCCCGAAGCCGTCTCCCCGATGTGCAGCGGGCGAGGGACCGTATACCCGCTTAAAGTTGCTATTTTTGTCTCGTTTCCTGTCTCCAGCAGGGGGTGCTGGCGAGCCGTTTGGCCACGCCCACTCGCAAAACACATCAGATGTATCATCTCACCACGCCGGATGTATGTGACACGTTTCATGAGGTTTCAAGCATCCGTTGACCTTAAACATCAACTTCCTGTGTCACGGCGAGACATCCAACTTTGCCGCATCGTCACGGCGACACTCATTGACAAAGTCGAACGAATGTCTCAATATATCATCAACTACATGTTTAGGTTGTTGTGACCCGACTTTACGTTCATGTGATCAACCAGCTCGATGTAGAACGTGAAAGTATGAAAAGTGTAATTTCCAGTGTCCACCAGGGGGCGCTATGACTATGAGTGAATATTCCCCCACAGGGGTCTTCAGGGCGGGGCTGTTATCATGCCTGTGATGTTTGGAGAAGGTCGGTCCATGCACATAAGATTTAAAGCAACTCCTAGTTTCATGGCGAGACACTCAAAATGGCCGCCTCTCACGGGCACACACATCGACGAAAACGAATTTATACAACTTTTAATCCCAAACATGTTTTCTATCCAGAGAACCTAAATTCAAGTCGGTCGGATAAAATCCCTCGGAGGAGTTCGACAAAGTACGACGTGTCAGAGTCGCCCAAAATGGTGACTAAATTCAAAATGGTGGACTTCCTGTCGAGGTGACGTAACGGTGCAATGTAACTTTTTTGTGCGTCTAGGTGTGATACACGTGTCCACCGGATTTGGTGAATTTAGGTAAATGTGGCCGCCGGGGCATCTCTGTAGGGGGCGCTCTCGAGCCGTTTGGCCACGCCCACTCACGACTCCACTAGAATACTAAATTTTTCACCGGGAGACAAATGTGTTTCCACTTTCATGAGTTTTTGAACATGATAAAACCTCCAAAAAAGAAAATCACTTTACGTAAGAAGAAGAACATCGAACGTCCAAGAATAACATTTTTACGAAAAACAACCAGCGCTTTCGCACCGATGCTCGGGCCCTAAAAAACATTAGCATTCAAGTTTAACAGGGTCAGAACTTGTATGAAAAAACCCATAAAACGGACATAAATCTGACCGAAAAATAACTGCTATAAGCAAATTTCCCCAAAAAAGTCTGTCCATAATGAGAGGTGGTCAGGTAGGATAGGAAAGTTATGAAGATGCTGATTTTCTGAATTTGCAATGCTGGTGAAAAACCCCAATAATATGCAACAATACTCAAAATCAAAAAGTCAAAACAAAAATAATGGCAGATAATGAAGAAGATTATATAGTGATCAGTATATATATTAGAGTTAAGTTTTTCATTTTGGTTTCATGTACTGGCAGATTACAGCATTGGCATTGTATCATACTTCAGATCTGGACCACTCGTAAATTTGGTTCATACCCAAGAAAACAAAATCTTAGTAAAAGAAAACCGCTGAGTTCTTTAAACTCTCTTAAATTGCTTATTCGTGCCACATAAAAACAAACTTGTTCTTATGAGTGGTTGAGGTCCAATTTAAAAAAATAAATAAATAAATCATGAAAACAATTCTGACAAAATAACCCTGATGATGTCAGTGATGATGTCATCAGGGTTATCTCAACTTGAGGAAATGGAGAACAGAGCCTGGGTTAACAATTGTTGTGGAGTTTGAAAGATATGAAAGTTTCCCAGTCAAAGTGGGACGAACAGAGTGTAAACCGGGGTTCTGGGATATCACACCCTCTGGAGGTCACAATTTGGACTCAAGTGCACGACCCAAAAACACAAGTAATGGAAAACTCTTTTAATGACATCAGTGCAAAAACAAAAACTACATCCATACAAGGAAAAATCCAAAGACTCGCAGTCCAGGGTCCTAAAGCCATGAAAGATAACACAGTCACAGACGGTTGGTACAACAACGATCCGACACCGGAGATCAGGAGCCAAACACTTTATACACGAGAGGGCGGCGAGATGATCGAACACAAGTGAAGACCATCAACACAGCAGGAGCACAGGAGGAAGTGAAAAGAGGAGAAACAAGACAAAGAGAGTTACCAAAATATAAGAGGAAATGAACATGAAAAACTCAAAGGACTGCGAGACAAAACCAAACAACCAGAAAAAAACACAGAAAAACAACAAAACAATGAGAACAGACTGAAATGGACGAGAAAAAAAACTACATATTATTTCCCCTTTTTAGTTTGCTGATTTTATGGAAGACCAAATTACCTTTTTAAAATGTGATGTGGTCACAAAAACTCTCCAATACCTACTTGTGCTCAAATCACCAAAAGTTATTCACTTTAAAAGCTGTAAGCTGTGTTCCTCAGAACCACTGAGTCACTCATTAATCAGAAAGCCTTTTTTTCCTCCGTTACGCCGTTTCAACACTCGGTCTACAGTTATACTTCACGTCGATTCACCAGGAAGACGTGTTGAGCTGACAGGAAGCAGCTCCAGATGTTCACTTAGAAAAGGGGAACAATCGGATCATTTGTTTGAACACACAAAATACAACAGTAACAGAAATACGTTAAAAAAAAAAATCCATAAAAGGACAGATTTCACAGGGGAGCTGTTTTATTTGCATAAAGTAAAAATTATCTCAAAGCTTTACAGACATACAAATAAAATCAACAGTCAGTATAAAAACAGACCAAGAGAAGAAGTGAGCAGCTCACATAAAGATACACTACGTTAAACTGCACAAGAAAAGTGACCTTTGACCTTTGATTAAATTCTGTGCATCACTGGGCTCATATAAAAAGGTCACATATTTAAACAACTTTTAGAATTTAAAAAACTACAACAGACTGACTGTAAGACTTTGGACAGAGTGTGTTAAAAATGGTGTGATAAAAAAAAGGCTTTCTAAATACTGAGTGACTCAGTGGTTCTGAGAAATATTATAATTTGGACAAGATGCCGGTTCCTCCAGCAGCTTGCAGCATTTTTTCAAATAAAAGATAACAACTATATATTTGTGAGCTGTTTTTGTTTCTCCAGTAAGTAATGGAAAGTACTGAGATACAGATTGTTTCTTTTGGTCTTTTCACTCATGTTGTTGTGTTGTTTATATTGACAACAAGAAAATAATTAAAAATCCTTCATTTTTAATGGAATTAGCCCCTATGAGCTTTTAGGCTCCTGGATTTTCCAGCTTTATATGATGTGTACCAATATTTTGACAAAATCATATCCACATAATATCAGCATGTGATTAATAGCGGAAGCATCAAACTATATTTACTATATAAGTTTACAATATAACTAAAGTTGTGAAGACATAAAAAAATGCACAACAAAGAGTCATCATAACCTTTTGTCAAGTAAAAAGATGATCTCACATAAAACACAAGATGATCAAATTCATTCAAATGCGATAGCTATATTATTTCTGTGAAGTAGTTTTGATGCTGACAAACTTATTTAATTAGATAAAAGAAGATTGGCTTGTTTACAACTTCAGTGATTTCACTATAAAGAGAAGCCTGGCAGGAAGAAAAAAAAGAGTGAACTGATATAAAGAGAAATGTTTGTAATGAGTTTGCAAGAAGCGGAACCCATCAGTGATGTCATCAACCATCAGTGATGTCATCAACCATCAGTGATGTCATCGTTGGTTTGTGAACGTTATGAATCCTCCAGTTCAGATTCTGTCCGTCACCATCTTTGCTAGTTCGGAGCGGTTCGGAGCAGGAAGTGACCATATTTGGACGAGCTGGGGGAGGAGCCAGCGGTGGATCTGACCGATCTGATTGGAAACCTGACGATACTACGTCCCGCCCACCGATAGCTGTAACCTGACTGCACCGCAGGCCTGTCAATCAAACAGACACGCCCCCAAAAACAGGTCTTCTTGAATCTTCTTTTCTAATGAATGAGGGATTATTTTCAGATGGACCTCCAGAAAACTAAGAAGAAGGAGTGACTTTAGCTAACAACACCGAGATAACTGATGGACACATTTTATTCACTTTGGATTTGATGAGAGAAGTTGAATGGGAGTCTATGGAGCCGGAGGCTTTTTGGAGCCGACCTCTAGTGGCACTCGCTGGTATTGCAGCTTAAGATACTTCTGGATCAGAACCGTTTTACAGACCTGAAGTTACAAACTCTTTTAAATACAGTCTGTGATTTATGATGAGAAATCTGAAACATGTCTGCATTGTGAAGACATGTCGGCCAGTTTAGACTTGGTTTAAGGGTTCAGATGAGAATCATGTTTTGGTGATGGTATGGGTTGAGATTATGTTAATAAGAGTCCTTACAACAACAGAAAGACCGCTGTGAGTGTGTGTGTTCAGTACTCGTAAGCAGAGTGCGGCGTCCTCTGAGATGTGGATCTGGTGCTCTGGCTGCTGAAGCTCATGTGTCCCTTCAGACACGGGATCTTCTTAGAAATCAGCCTTTTGAAGTGACTCTGGAACTTCTTCCCCACAAACGTGTAAAACACGGGGCTGATGCAACAATACAAATAGGCTATGTTCCGGGTCACGTACAGCGCGTAGTCCAAGCTGTCAGAGCAGGGCTTGTCTTCTTCTCTGGTGACAGAGATCTGGATCGCTCTCAGGAGGATGACGACGTTGTAGGGCGTCCAGCAGACGAAGAAGGTGGCGATGATGACGAAGATGAGCTTGATGGAGCGGCACTTCTCCTTCATGCGGGTGGACAGGATGCGCACAGTGATGCTGATGTAGCAGTACATCACCATGAAAAGCGGCAGGAGGAAGAAGAGCAGGAACTGCTGGTAGTAGCTGACCAGGCGAAAGCGCTCCATGGTGCTCTCGGCGTATCCCGACTCCTCACACATCCAGCCGCTCAAATTGTCCTTCCACACGTTACGAAGAACCAGCTCTTTCACGCTCGCTGCGATGCTCACGAACCAAACACTCACCGACGCCACGATGGCGTAGAGCCTTTTTCTGCTCTTGGCGGCCGCCACCGCGTGCACCACTGCCAGGTATCGGTCAAAGGTCATGAGTGTGAGGAAGAGGATGGAGCTGTAGAAACCGATGAAGTAGGCGCTGCTGACCAGCTTACACAGAGCTGTGCCAAAGATCCAGTCTGACAGGTGGTACGTGGCCCAGAAGGGAAGACTGGCAGCGAAGAGGAAGTTGGACAGCACCAAGTTCAGGAGGAAGATGTTGGTCACCGTGTTGAGCCTCTCATATTTGTAGATGATGCAGAGGACCAGCCCGTTACCAAGGTAACTCAGGAGGAAGTTGACGTAATAGAAAACTGGGATGAACTTGGCCCCGAACTGGTTGACGGACGTCTTGATGCAGAGCTGGACATTTTCACTGACCACATAGGTCGGGTCACTCGTGTCGTAGGTGCTGTTGAAGAGTTCCTGGAAGAGCCGATACTGTTCATCGTCATCATCACTCATTGCTGAGGTTTGTCCTGTGGCACGAAACACATTCAAGAGCCATGTTAGTAAAAATACACATAAAACACAACCAGTGTTAATCATGTGACCAGACTTCAGCTCAACTCTCTCACACAACAAGCTCAATCAGAGGGGCCAAAATTCATTCTGATAAGGGGCCAAAAATTCATCTGGATGGACGGCCGCGGGGCAAAAATAAATGTTTGTTATGGGAAATTACATTTCATTAAAATGGAATATGTTTTACTGAAAATGTACTTTCTAAATCTAAAACTAAGTAAGAGTAATTTCATTATTTTGCAGAAACTATTTGTTGGGGATTCGACCCCAGAGAGACTGGTGTAAAGATGAGTCTTGACCACTACAGGGTTCCAGTCAGACAACACACGGTCTGATTGAGTCACATGTTACTGGATTGAGTTTAGCATACAGTATTATAACTTGGAGACAGATGGATGGATTGACAGTTGGATGGATTGACAGATAGATAGATGGATTGACAGATGGATGGATTGACAGTTGGATGGATTGACAGATAGATAGATGGATTGACAGATGGATGGATTGACAGTTGGATGGATTGACAGATAGATAGATGGATTGACAGATGGATGGATTGACAGATGGATGGATTGACAGATGGATGGATTGACAGATAGATGGATTGACAGATAGATGGATTGACAGATGGATGGATTGACAGATAGATGGATTGACAGATGGATGGATTGACAGATGGATGGATTGACAGATGGATGGATTGACAGATAGATAGATGGATTGACAGATAGATGGATTGACAGATAGATGGATTGACAGATGGATGGATTGACAGATGGATGGATTGACAGATGGATGGATTGACAGATAGATGGATTGACAGATAGATAGATGGATTGACAGATGGATGGATTGACAGATGGATGGATTGACAGATGGATGGATTGACAGATAGATGGATTGACAGATAGATGGATTGACAGATAGATGGATTGACAGATGGATGGATTGACAGATAGATGGATTGACAGATGGATGGATTGACAGATGGATGGATTGACAGATGGATGGATTGACAGATGGATGGATTGACAGATAGATGGATTGACAGATGGATGGATTGACAGATGGATGGATTGACAGATAGATGGATTGACAGATAGATGGATTGACAGATAGATGGATTAACAGATAGAGTTTCTGAAATAAACACAGAAAGTGAATTACAGAACTGAATAGTCACCAACAGTTAACCTTAACTAAGCATTAATACACATTCACAGGAATACAGGCTCGCTAGCCAGATTAGCCACTTAGCTCAACGTTGGGCTATTATTTGAACGGCTAATTGCATAACAAACACTTACTGACACTAAATGCACTTAAGAACATAAGTACAGCTATAAACGGAACAGTTTACCACGTAAATCCAAAGTTACAGTACTATGACGTCATCAATGACTCGATCTGACTACACTGTCGGTCCTGCAGAGCATATACGATTAGCGCAACCAGAAGCGGAAACGGTTCGCGGCGTCAAAATAAAGTTTCAAGCTCAGAGCGTCGTAACCGTGTTGTCTCTGTCCGGGAAGAATTGGCAACACTATTGTCGTCTTGCCAGTTTTTTTCTGACTTGTCTCTTGCCTCCGTCGCTCATCGAGGTCACACTACAACACAGAAGATCATCAGGAGACAGAAACCGTCATCATCACAGAGAAGACGAAGGCCAACAGAAGCTGAACAGCATCAGCTGCATTGACTCACTTCATGTCCTTTGTAGCGGCACAAAAGTTACAGTTCGTAGAAGTTGGTTGGATTTTACAGCATTTAAGAATAAGGTGAATAAGTATGAGCTTGTCAAAAGCAGAAATACAGAAGATGTCTCCAAATTGAGCTCGATGAACATGCACGTGCATGTTAATTTTTAAATTATATTATTCAGTTAAACAGTGATCCTACTGGGAAAATAACTATGCTGCATATTATCACATTTTCTTTTCCATTGAGAATTTTTTAAACAGCAGCGGTTGCCTTGGTAACTGTTCTGTCTATTGGGTTGATGTTTAGATTATTTTAATGTATCCCCCTGGTGGTTGCATGTGTTATTGCAGTTAGTTTAAGCAGTAGAAGTCTTTTCATTCATTGGCCAATAGGGTCACATGACGTGGCCAGAGCAATGATTCCAGCTCACAGCAGAGGTGAGGGGTCACGTGACCAGCTCATCCTCTGCCTTTCTTAGTTGAGTGTCTTGAGCAGCAATGCTTGTGAGTACCAACATATCATGTGTGCTGAATTGTACCGTTTATTGAATGTTTACATCGAACTTTAACATAAAGAGGGACGTTTTTATGGAGCTAGTATTTTTAGCATCTAAATTAAGGTAAAGCATTGTGATGACTCAGCAAAAATGTTAATTATCAAGCCATGCCTTGTTTGTTGAAAAGGAAGGTAATTTAGCACAGTGTTTTATTCTGTGTGGTACATCAGAAAAGATATGTAATTTTATTTTGACATACATACTGATTGAGTGATTTATTTTTGTCCTTATTTCAGTTTTACAAAAAAGATTGTTGTACATGAGAAGAGGAAAACAAACAGTAAAAGTTCATTCAACTTTACTTCTTCGTCTGACTCTCTATACAACAGTATGTT
>NW_027211086.1:0-17500 GCF_029030835.1 Brachyistius frenatus
TCCGATTGGTGTAACCGGGTGTTGTTACTGCCGATGTTAATAACAATCTGACTGGATTTATGATTCGCCTTAGTCAGCAGTTTCAGGTTTGATTCAATGTCGCCCGCTCTGTTCCCGGAAAGACATCTGACTCTGTCCCCGGAAAGACATCTGACTCCGTCCCCGGGAAGACATCTGTCTCTGGCCCCGGGAAGACATCTGACTCTGGCCCCTGGAAGACATCTGACTATGGCCCCTGGAAGACATCTGTCTCTGGCCCCGGGAAGACATCTGACTCTGTCCCCGGGAAGACATCTGACTCTGGCCCCTGGAAGACATCTGACTATGGGCCCTGGAAGACATCTGACTCTGTCCCCGGGAAGACATCTGACTCTGTCCCCGGGAAGACATCTGACTCTGGCCCCTGGAAGACATCTGACTATGGGCCCTGGAAGACATCTGACTCTGTCCCCGGGAAGACATCTGACTCTGGCCCCGGGAAGACATCTGACTCAAGCCCCGGGAAGACATCTGACTCTGTCCCCGGGAAGACATCTGACTCTGGCCCCTGGAAGACATCTGTCTCTGTCCCCGGGAAGACATCCGACTCTGTCCCCAGGAAGACATCTGACTCTGGCCCCTGGAAGACATCCGTCTCTGTCCCCTGGAAGACATGTGACTCTGTCCCCAGGAAGACATCCGACTCTGTCCCCAGGAAGACATCTGACTCTGTCCCCTGGAAGACATCTGACTCTGTCCCCAGGAAGACATCCGACTCTGTCCCCAGGAAGACATCCGACTCTGCCCCCTGGAAGACATCTGTCTCTGGCCCCTGGAAGACATGTGACTCTGGCGCCTAGAAGACATGTGACTCTGGCCCCTGGAAGACATGTGACTCTGGCGCCTGGAAGACATGTGACTCTGTCCCCTGGAAAACCTCTGACTCTGTCCCCTGGAAGACATCTGTCTTTGTCCCCTGGTTTCACTAACTTCATGTTAAACAGAGTCTCCAATAACCAGAGTTGGTTTCTCAGCAGATGTTTCACAGAATGTGGAACATCTGTTGGAGACGTGAAGGTCGGTGGTGAACCGTGGGCTTCTTCTTGGGACTATCCCTCCTTCGTACTGTCCCCCGGCCGCCTGGCTGTTCGGGTGCTGCGGGGGACCGGCTAACTAAACCTGTATCCTGGACAGCTGTACACCCCCCCCCTCCCTGAGAAGGTCCTACAGCTAGCTGGTTGTTTAGCATGGTGCACAGCAGTGATTCTAATTCTATGACCCTCCAGAGCCCTAACTACACTCCTCCTCCTCCTCTTCCTCCCCCTCCCCTTCCTCCTCCCTTTCCTCCTCCTCCTCCTCCTCATTAAAGGAAGCAGGGTTGTAACTAAACATGTCACAGCAGGAAAAACCAGAAGAGGAGGAGGGAGAGAGGGAAGACGTTGCTAACTGCTAAGCTAGCAGTACCAAAACACCAAGTTAGTGAACGTTGGTCAAAGATTTAACAGGAGAATTGCTCAAGAAGAGCAAACGTGAGTTTTAACTTGAGATTAGAAGAAGTGGAGAGATTTAGATATGTAGAATTCAGGAAGAGAAGCTGAAATAACAGAAGTAACACTCGTCACAATGTTTGTAGACAGGAAGTGATGCAATACGCTCACCGTGATGTCAGACGAAATCAGCCAATCAATGCTTTGCATACAGTGATGAATGCACTTGGAGGGGTGGAGCTAATGCAAATGAGGGTCTGATGTGTTTATTTCATTCAAGCATTTGTTTAAAAGTCTAATGATGGACATGTCACGGCAAGAACATACATGTCAGACTGTTTACAACAGAGTTCGTATCTTCAGGTCTGTAAAATGGTTCCGATCCAGAAGTGTCTTCAGCTGCAATACCAGCGAGTGCCACTAGAGGTCGGCTCCAAAAAGCCTCCGGCTCCATAGACTCCCATTCAACTTCTCTCATCAAATCCAAAGTGAATAAAATGTGTCCATCAGTTATCTCGGTGTTGTTAGCTAAAGTCACTCCTTCTTCTTAGTTTTCTGGAGGTCCATCTGAAAATAATCCCTCATTCATTAGAAAAGAAGATTCAAGAAGACCTGTTTTTGGGGGCGTGTCTGTTTGATTGACAGGCCTGTGGTGCAGTCAGGTTACAGATATCGGTGGGCGGGACGTAGTATCTTCAGGTTTCCGATCAGATCGGTCAGATCCACCGCTGGCTCCTCCCCCAGCTCGTCCAAATATGGTCACTTCCTGCTCCGAACCGCTCCGAACTAGCAAGATGGTGACGGACAGAATCTGAACTGGAGGATTCATAATGTTCACAAACCAACGATGACATCACTGATGGTTGATGACATCACTGATGGATGATGACATCACTGATGGATGATGATAACTGAGTCATTAAAGAAGATGAAGACACTGGTTTTAATCAGTGAGGATGAGCGGAGGTGCAGATGTGTGTCTTGTAATAAAGTTCAGTTTGGAACTCACTGACGTTTAGACTTTTCCTTTAAGAAGTTAGAGCATCATCATCATTAGATCTCATCCAAAATCAGTCCAACTGTCGACACACTCTTTGTCCCATGGAGAACATTAACAGATGTGTTTGCTGCAGGTCCGTCTCTGCCAGAACCCCCGACTACAGCTGAAGAACAGTCCTCCGTACATCCTGGATATCCTACCGGACGCCTACCAGCACCTGCGTCTGATTCTGGGTAAATACGAGGAGAACCAGAGGCTCACGCAGCTCAGTGAGAACGACTTCTTTAAGATCTACATCGACGGCCTCATGAAGAAGTCCAAACGGGCCATCCGGCTATTCAAGGAGGGAAAAGAGAGGATGTACGAGGAGCAGTCACAGGACAGGTAGGAACATCTCAATGATTGAATGGTTCTGCTTCCTGTGGTGTCGTACAGAGGGGGAACTCAGGAAGAACACTGTCAGAGTAGCGATGCCTCCATGACGCTCCCAGACACACAACAACCTGACAGGAGTTTAAGGATTTAAACATTAACAGCAGGTCAGAGTGGGACGACCTCCTTCACAGGCTGAGGGACAAACTACAGGGTTTCACATGTGGGAGACCTCAGACTTCATGACACATTCAACACAGTTTGAATGTTTTAAATCACTGTCTGTTCATACTGAAGGAGTTCAGGAACATACGTGATCAAACGATTCAGAGCAGAACCAACATGGAGGAAGACTGCCGTCTTCAGCAGGTTTCACTGGGTGATGTGTTTTACACTGAGAAACAAAACAGGAGAAATAATGAAGTGGTGGCTGAGTCAGCATGTCTTTTACATTTCACACTGGGACCACAGACTGTTTCTAAAAGAGTTCGTAGCTTCAGTTCTGTAAAATGGTTCTGATCCAGAAGTGTCTTCAGCTGCAATACCAGCGAGTGCCACTAGAGGTCGGCTCCAAAAAGCCTCCGGCTCCATAGACTCCCATTCAACTTCTCTCATCAAATCCAAAGTGAATAAAATGTGTCCATCAGTTATCTCGGTGTTGTTAGCTAAAGTCACTCCTTCTTCTTAGTTTTCTGGAGGTCCATCTGAAAATAATCCCTCATTCATTAGAAAAGAAGATTCAAGAAGACCTGTTTTTGGGGGCGTGTCTGTTTGATTGACAGGCCTGTGGTGCAGTCAGGTTACAGCAATCGGTGGGCGGGACGTAGTATCGTCAGGTTTCCAATCAGATCAGTACAGACAGGAAATGAGGTGTGATAGTGTCACCGTGCAGATCATTGCTGTGATGTGAACAGTCAAACAGTACAGAACAGGTCCCTAATGTGTGAGAGCTGCGTCTCTGTCTCCATGGCGACAGGAGGGACACCAGCCGGTCTGTCCATGGTGCAACTTCACGATCACAGGTTGTGGTTGGTGGCCGGTAGCCGTTCATCCTGCCTGTGTTCAGTCGGCCCACTGAGAGCGTGATGGGCTGGACGTGGGAGGAGGACACGGAGGGAGAGCAGAGCTGCTGCTGATCTCCATGTTCAGCGGTTTGCTCTGAGCTTCCAGTTTCCTCCTCAACAACCACCTAAATGCATTACAGTCACTTAGTAGCGAAAGCAGCAGTGGACGGAAGGAGAAGGAGGATGAATAGGAAGGACTGAGCAGTGAGATTATTGTGATGATAAAGAGACACTGAGCAGAAACAGAGAAGTGATGCCGGCTGTAGAGCAGTGTGTCTCTGCTCTTTCTGATACACTGTCTTTAAAAAGGAAAAGGACCGGAGAGCTTCCGGTCCTGTTGTGTCCTCTCTGTCTGTGAGCAGATCTGGAGGTGGGTCGGGGGGGAGAGGTTCCTCTGTGTGTCTGCCATGTGCAGAGCTGCAGAGGGAAAATCCCCGAGCTCTTTACATCCTGTTCATGTGCTTCCGCTCCCTTCGGCCGTTACCCAGCAGCCTGTTTCATCTGTGTGTGTCAACTCGCTGTTTTTTTCTCTTTTTTTTGTTGCCTCTATCTTTAACTGCCTCTTCGAACCCGAAGCTCCCAGCAGACCCGACTGTGTTAGATTAATCTGTCACAGAGGAAACACACACTGCTCCTTCGAGAGGGAAATGTTCAGATGGTTCTGTATTTCAGAAGGTCGGAGGTCACTCAGCGGTCACATACATGATGTATGCGACTTAATGTACCTTTTCTCATGAATGCATTAAGTTCAGAGTTGTGCAGGATGCATCGGTCCTCCAACACAGACTGAGGTCTTCATGATAAGCAGTGAGAGGAGCAGAGTTAAAGTCTGATCAGTGAGTAGGTGATGATCCTCCTGCTGTTTAAACCCTGCTGGTCACTTCAGCAAGGTTTTATCAGTTCATTAACTAAAACATAATTTAATGCTGCATTTAATGCAACCATCATCCATCAGTGATGTCATCATCCATCAGTGATGTCATCGTTGGTTTGTGAACGTTATGAATCCTCCAGTTCAGATTCTGTCCGTCACCATCTTGTTAGTTCGGAGCGGTTCGGAGCAGGAAGTGACCATATTTGGACGAGCTGGGGGAGGAGCCAGCGGTGGATCTGACCGATCTGATCGGAAACCTGACGATACTACGTCCCGCCCACCGATAGCTGTAACCTGACTGCACCGCAGGCCTGTCAATCAAACAGACACGCCCCCAAAAACAGGTCTTCTTGAATCTTCTTTTCTAATGAATGAGGGATTATTTTCAGATGGACCTCCAGAAAACTAAGAAGAAGGAGTGACTTTAGCTAACAACACCGAGATAACTGATGGACACATTTTATTCACTTTGGATTTGATGAGAGAAGTTGAATGGGAGTCTATGGAGCCGGAGGCTTTTTGGAGCCGACCTCTAGTGGCACTCGCTGGTATTGCAGCTGAAGACACTTCTGGATCAGAACCATTTTACAGACCTGAAGATACAAACTCTTTTAGAAACAGTCTGTGGTTGTAACACTGAGCAGGTGCTGCTGAATGCTCCTCTCGTCTCCTCCGCTGCTTCAACTCACACTGAGTGGAGATGTTGTTAACACTCCTGTTCACGGCTGTGGTGGGGCTGATTGTGTGTGTGTGTGTGTGGGGGGGTGTTCTCCTTTTCAAGGTGCTTCCTCCCTGTGAAGGTGTGAAATCACTAAGCAGCTCCAGTGGTCCTGTTACAATAAAATATAATATAATACCTTTATTGTCATTGCACATATTTGCACCATGAAATTTGCTGTGCAGTGCCTAAAACGGTACATTAAGCATTTCATACACACACGCACACATTTATAATAAATAATAAGAATACAATATAAGCATAATAAAAGCAGGTGTCATCCTGTCAAACACTGTATATAAAATATATCCCATAAAGTATGTCCCATAAATTATTGCACGTTTTGCAGGAAATGGTTGAACATTATTTATTAAAAGAAAAGTAGCCCTGTGATGTGTTTTGCTCCTGAAAAGTATAAACCAATATTAAAATCTGCAGACCTGTTATTACTCCAGTATTTTATTTATTGTAGCTGAACTGGGTTGATGAGATGTTAGAGGAGACAGATGAAGCTGTCCATCACTTTAAATTCTCCCCTTTAACTGCTGCTTCTGTTGTGTTGTTCTTTATAAAGGATAATGAATAGTGTCCTACACCAGCCAGCAATATCCTCTGACAAAGACACATGAAAGGAACAAACAGTGCGTAATGAACCCGATCTCACATCTGGTGTCACATCTGGTGTCACATCTGTCTCCAGGGACCCTGTGTCTGTCTGTCTCAGATCTGCTTCATTAACGTGTGTGATCACCCCCAACCTTTCTGTCAGCCGCTCCCTGTTTAACTGTCCATGTGCTCCCCCCTCCCCCCCCAACCCCAACTCATCCCCCTGTTTCTATCTGAGGTGGATGTGGAAGGAATATTAATCAGGAAGTTAAAGGATATTAGTAAACTGCAAACATCTGTTCCTGTGAAGGAGTTTCAGGAACTTTTAATTCTCTCTGAGTTAATTGTCTATGACCCTGAAGTTTTATTTGACACTTAAGCTGAAGAAACATTTTGCCTTCGAAGCCTCTTTTGAATCCAACGGCCCCAGAGACCTTGTCTGATGGTGCAGCAGGTTTTATTTAATTAGGCTAATTAGTTTTGTATTAGTTGTGTGGAGCAGCCGTCGCCTGGAAGGTGATAATAAGGGCTGGAAGTGAAGGGTCACTGGTTCAATTCAGAGGGACAAGGGAAACGTGTGTGTGTGTGTGTGTGTGTGTGTGTGTGTGTGTGTGTGTGTGTGTGTGTGTGTGTGTGTGTGTGTGTGTGTGTGTGTGTGTTTTTCACACACCTGCAGCCGGATGCAGTCTGTGTTAGAGTCTTAATTATCAGTTATCGAGGAGACTGATAACTGATTACAGGTGTGCAGTAAAACCAGGGCACCAGCAGAATGTTTGACACATTCATTTAAAATGTTCTGTGGCAGGTCAAATATAAAAGTTGTTGTGTAATCCTTATATTTTTTGGGGGGGCCGCAGCCCCAACAAACCCCCTGCTGGAGCCGCCAATGATGTCATCTTCTCTTTGCAGTCTTCAATGTCGTTTTTTTTTTTTTGCCATTTCCTTGGCTGAACCGTAAATTGTTTCTAAAAGAGTTCATAGCTTCAGGTCTGTAAAATGGTTCTGATCCAGAAGTGTCTTCAGCTGCAATACCAGCGAGTGCCACTAGAGGTCGGCTCCAAAAAGCCTCCGGCTCCATAGACTCCCATTCAACTTCTGTCATCAAATCCAAAGTGAATAAAATGTGTCCATCAGTTATCTCGGTGTTGTTAGCTAAAGTCACTCCTTCTTATTAGTTTTCTGGAGGTCCATCTGAAAATAATCCCTCATTCATTAGAAAAGAAGATTCAAGAAGACCTGTTTTTGGGGGCGTGTCTGTTTGATTGACAGGCCTGTGGCGCAGTCAGGTTACAGCTATCGGTGGGCGGGACGTAGTATCGTCAGGTTTCCAATCAGACCTCTCTGATGGTTGATGGTCGGTCTGAACACATGACTGCACAAAGAAAAAGTAGACCTGTGTGTCGTTAAACTATTGAACATGACATGAAACCTCCTTTAATGAGTCACTTCGCTGTGAGACAAACTTTTATTTAGTACGTGTTGTTAAACTCGTAAAAAGAGCAAATATGATGAGACTGTGGTGTTTTTAACTTCTGTGACTGACCGTTACTCGTTAGGTGTAACCAATCAGATGAAGCTGCATGCGGAACATCACTCAGACTGAAGGAGGCGCTGCATCAGAGCCAAAGCAGGGTGTGACATGCATGTTTGCCGTCACTGTGGGTTCTATTGGCACGAACGAACCACGACCACTCAAAGTCCAGTTTCAAACACGTGTGCTCTCCTGCCCAGCCTCCGAGCACACGTCCAATGTCCTTTCTGCAGCCAACCTGCGGCCCGGTGTCCTCCGGGAGTCCTCCCTCCTCTGGTGTCCTCCAGGTGCTTTTATGTGGAGAGCGATGATCAGTGATTCCCTGCAGCTGTGCTAATTAAGCCTCTCCCAGGCACCGTTCCCTGAACCACCAGCCAATCGGTCCCTCCTGCAGCTGAGCCAAACCACGCCCCCACCACCACCCCCACCCCTCACCCCCACCACCACACAAGGCATTTATAAATTCATTTATTTTATCAGCCATTGAATAAAAATATACAGATAATTGTAAAACTGCTAAATATCGGCCCCGATAATCAGTCGACCCCTAGTTTTTTGTGAAGTTTTTACTTTTGGGAACAAATCTTTGCACTCTAACACCGCTGACTCTCTCATCAGTGAAGTTTGATCCATGTAGAAGACGAGCTTCAGTTTAAAGAAACTTCCTGATGAGGAACACTGCAGCCGATCTGTCGTCCATGTTGGCTGTTAATGTTCAGAACTGCTGATGTAATTCTTTATTCAGAAAAAATTAAATTGTTCTGAGGAGGGAGACCAGCCACCGCAGCATAAAGTGACATTGACAAACATGAGCGCTGCGGCTTCATAACTCACGGCTGCACACGATCGATGCCCTGCATGAGATGTCAATGTGGAGGCGGAGCCACATGACGCGGCTCTGAACGGGCTCGGTCTGCCGGCACCGTGTCAGCTGGTCGTCTGTCCTGGTGATCCCGCGAACACAGACTGCACCAACCATCATCAGCAGAGAGATTTCACAGCTCCAGCCTGGTGCTCATTTGGTGGCGGAGACCTGCTGTTCTCTCACAAACTGCCTTTAATGAAGCTCCATGTTGTTGTTTTCAGGCCGAAGGCTGTGAGGATGATTCAGCCTGTCAGCTGTTAGATGTTCAGGATGTGGCCACGCTGTGAACTCTACGACGGTCCTCGCGCTGCAGCCTGACGTGCACCGCCGAGTGTTTTACAGCCGGCCTTCAGCAGCTTCCTAAAGTGATTGTCTCTAAATCAGCTGAATTAAAAGTGCACTTATTTTGCCAGGAAGCAGTGTTGAAAAAATAAAAGACAATCTGAAGTTTTACAGTTCAGGAAGAACATATGTTTGAATGAGTGAAGAGTTTATTACAAAACTAAATGATGAAGATGAGTTGAGGATCAGACCGTGTCACCATGACAGCCACCAAGCTGTAACCACACACACACACACACACACACACACACACACACACACACACACACACACACACACACACACTGTGATGTTCCCAGCATATGCAGAGTGTACTGCTGTTAAACTGTGAGAAGCCGTGCAGCTCAGAATAAATACGTCTTACAAGAAGTGGTTCTTAGCTGGTTCTTCCGTTGGTTTTGCTGAGTCATGCTTACTGTTACTCTCTATGTCAGAGTTGGTTTCTTCTTTGCTCAAACCTCTTGAGGTCACCAACCACCAACCATCAGTGAGGTCATCAACCATCGGTGATGTCATCAACCATCGGTGAGGTCATCGTTGGTTCATGAACGTTATGAATCCTCCAGTTCAGATTCTGTCAGTCACCATCTTGTTAGTTCGGAGCGGTTTGGAGCAGGAAGTGACCATATTTGGACGAGCTGGGGGAGGAGCCAGCGGTGGTTCTGACCAATCTGATTGGAAACCTGACGATACTACGTCCCGCCCACCGATAGCTGTAACCTGACTGCACCACAGGCCTGTCAATCAAACAGACACGCCCCCAAAAACAGGTCTTCTTGAATCTTCTTTTCTAATGAATGAGGGATTATTTTCAGATGGACCTCCAGAAAACTAAGAAGAAGGAGTGACTTTAGCTAACAACACCGAGATAACTGATGGACACATTTTATTCACTTTGGATTTGATGAGAGAAGTTGAATGGGAGTCTATGGAGCCGGAGGCTTTTTGGAGCCGACCTCTAGTGGCACTCGCTGGTATTGCAGCTGAAGACACTTCTGGATCAGAACCATTTTACAGACCTGAAGCTACAAACTCTTTTATAAACAGTCTGAGTCACACACAGCTCACACAGTGTCCAGTCTTCAGCAGACAATTAAAACGGTGTGAAGTCGCTGCTTCAGCGCACTTCATCCTGATAGTCTGAGAGGTTCACTGTAAAGTAAATCGTATTGTTTGTCAGGGAGAAAGAATCCTTCAGATTATTTTGTAGGTTTCCACTGGCTGCTGGACAACAGCTGGCTCCACCTCAGCATGATGCTGCTGGTTGAATGTGTGACTCCTCTGACTGCAGGTGGAGGATGGAAGTGATGTGGCTGAAAGGACAGGAAGTGTTTCCTGGTGAATCACGACTGTATTTCACACTGTTTTAAATCAGGATCCTGTTGCAGCATCACTGACAGATGTTTTTATTTCATTACTGTATCAGAGAAGAAGATGTCCTTCCAGATTCCAATTCCTTTATTTCTATTTATCTGCAGCTTTCTGTTCTGTTCTGTTTCTGTTCAGGACTGTGTAACAGCTTGTTTACTGTGGAATGTTCTGTGATTCTGTAGAAGCACCGTGTTTACTGTGGAACGTTCTGTTGTTCTGGAGAAGGAGCGTGTGTACTGTGGAACGTTCTTTGGTTCTATAGAAGCAGCGTGTTTACTGTGGAACGTTCTGTGGTTCTATAGAAACAGCGTGTTCACTGTGGGATGTTCTGTGGTTCTATAGAAACAGCGTGTTCACTGTGGAACGTTCTGTGGTTCTATAGAAACAGCGTGTTCACTGTGGAATGTTCTGTGGTTCTATTGAAATAGCCTGTTTACTGTGGAACATTCTGTGCTTCTGTAGAAACAGCGTGTTTACTGTGGAACGTTCTGTGGTTCTATAGAAACAGCGTGTTCACTGCGGAATGTTCTGTGGTTCTATAGAAACAGTGTGTTTACTGTGGAATGTTCTGTGGTTCTATTGAAACAGCCTGTTTACTGTGGAACGTTCTGTGGTTCTATAGAAACAGCCTGTTTACTGTGGAAAGTTCTGTGGTTCTATAGAAACAGCCTGTTTACTGTGGAAAGTTCTTTGGTTCTATAGAAACATCGTGTTCACTGTGGAATGTTCTGTGGTTCTATTGAAACAGCCTGTTTACTGTGGAACGTTCTGTGCTTCTGTAGAAACAGCGTGTTTACTGTGGAACGTTCTGTGCTTCTGTAGAAACAGCCTGTTTATTGTGGAACGTTCTGTGGTTCTGTAGAAACAATGTGTTTACTGTGGAACATTTTGTGGTTCTATAGAAACAACGCGTTTACTGTGGAACATTTTGTGGTTCTGTAGAAACAACGTGTTTACTGTGGAACATTTTGTGGTTCTGTAGAAACAACGCGTTTACTGTGGAACATTTTGTGGTTCTGTAGAAACAACGTGTTTACTGTGGAACATTTTGTGGTTCTGTAGAAGTGGGTTAGAAGGATCTCCGACATGTTCTCACATGTCGGTACGTCACAGCGAGCTGTTGTTGAAGTGATGATGTCACACATTCCCGTGGAAGATTTTAAAGGGCTGAGCCAGAAAAACACAACCATCTGGAGGGAAGTGGAGGTCTGGAGTAAGAGTGTGTGTGTGTGTGTGTGTGTGTGTGTGTGTGTGTGTGTGTGTGTGTGTGTGTGTGTGTGTGTGTGTGTGTGTGTGTGTGTGTGTGTGTGTGTGTGTGTGTGTGTATTTTGGTGGGGGTTGGTGGGGGGGGGGGTTGAGTTGGATTGACTCACTGACACTCTGACTCAGGATTTGTCTTAATCTGCTGACACACATTACATGGAATGGATTCGCAGATGAGTGTTACTTCGTGACTCGATAAACATGAAACCAAATATATCACCCACTCAGTGAGTGGCTGCAGCCCAACAAAGGAATCACCTCACACACACACACACACACACACACACACACACACACACACACACACACACACACACACACACACACACACACACACACACACACACACACACACACACACACACACACAGATCCAGTATTCTTTAAATTCAGCCCGTTGAATCCATCCCTGATTGCTTGATACTGTCTGTGACATTTGCGTCTGGTGTTCATATGTTCTTTCTGGATATAAAACCACAGACTGTTTATAAAAGAGTTCGTAGCTTCAGGTCTGTAAAATGGTTCTGATCCAGAAGTGTCTTCAGCTGCAATACCAGCGAGTGCCACTAGAGGTCGTCTCCAAAAAGCCTCCGGCTCCATAGACTCCCATTCAACTTCTCTCATCAAATCCAAAGTGAATAAAATGTGTCCATCAGTTATCTCGGTGTTGTTAGCTAAAGTCACTCCTTCTTCTTAGTTTTCTGGAGGTCCATCTGAAAATAATCCCTCATTCATTAGAAAAGAAGATTCAAGAAGACCTGTTTTTGGGGGCGTGTCTGTTTGATTGACAGGCCTGTGGTGCAGTCAGGTTACAGATATCGGTGGGCGGGACATAGTATCGTCAGGTTTCCGATCAGATCGGTCAGATCCACCGCTGGCTCCTCCCCCAGCTCGTCCAAATATGGTCACTTCCTGCTCCAAACCGCTCCGAACTAACAAGATGGTGACGGACAGAATCTGAACTGGAGGATTCATAACGTTCACAAACCAACGATGACGTCACTGATGGTTGATGACATCACTGATGGTTGATGACATCACTGATGGTTGATGATTGGTCATCAGCATGTCTGGGTTCAGTTTCACAGATCCACATGTCTTCACAGTGTCACATGTATATTTCACGTATGAAGTTTTGGGCTGACCCAATAGGAACATAAATGTAGATGTGGAACTGGACTTCTCTCAGAGGGTTCATCATCCTTCATCATCAGAGCCTCTGAGTCGGACAGAAAATCCTGGTGAACACAAAGGTTTTCTTTTTTCCCTTGTTTTTCATTCCTCCTTATTGATGGCCTCTGTCTCTCTCACAGTCTACAATGAATTGCTTTTAAGAGATCCTCTTCCTCCTCTGTGTCTGTCTCTGTGTCCTAATGGACGGAGTCCTGCTGCTCCTCTGTGGCAGATGATTGATCTGAATAATTCATGTTGATAACAGCCCTTAGAGGAACAATTAAATCAGTGACTCTGCTGACTGAGTGCCCATCTACGCCCATTTTCCTCCATTGTTCTGCTTTACCTGCAATGTTGTCACACACACACACACACACACACACACACACACACACACACACACACACACACACACACACACACACACACACACACACACACACACACACACACACACACACAAACACACACACACACAGAAAAATACGAGTGGCCCCTCCTCGTCCCGTTAGATAAAAGCATAGATTTATTCAGGTCTACATCTTCTACGAAGTGTCTCCTTCCACCCTGTCCCTGTCCTCATACCCCAGCTGTGACCTTTAACCTTCACAGTGACACAAAGAAAACCCACCTGGTGTCTCCTGACCAGACGCATCTTCTTCGGTCTTGGACAGTGAAGCTCCGCCCCTCTTGAAACGTGATGTCATCAGAACACCTGGCCCGGCTCATCGCTTCATCGCCGTAGACTTTCTGAAACATTTCAAGAGTTTGACCCAAAATCTGATGTCTTCTGTGATCTTTGGGCCGTCAGGCAACAGTGCTTCAAAGACAGCCCTGATTCTGTAGTGGAAATCACTGCAGGGGCTCAGAAACACTCGGCTGTAAGCGGGCATGGTTGAAGATTCTCTGGTCTTCAAAAATTTGACCCAACATCTGATGTTTCTCTGCTCCAGTTTCAGATCCGTGGTGACATCACTAATGTTCACATACCAGTGTGGAACTTCAAATACTTCCTCATGAAGGTTCCAGCTTCCTTCGGCTCCGTGCACGTCACTGCTGCACACCATTCACCTGGAGCAGGAGCAGTCTGGGAACTTTTTGTTCCACCTCGTACAAAGAATTGTTCAGCCTGACAGCGAGCGAGAGGAAGAGCAGGTGGTGACGGAGGATGCTGATATCATTCAGGTGACAGGAAACCAGAAGGAACAGAGACGGTGAGCAGCAGCAGAGCAGCTGTCACCACAACAACGGCCTGACACCATGTCGTCTGTTGTAAAGGTGACTAAGATTCAGCTTTATTTCATGAGAAGCTGGAGTGCGCCCTGATAGTGAACATCTGGTGTTCGTAAGGCTTCGTTCAGAGCTGCTGACTGGTTGGATATCCTGTGCTGAAGTACCGAACGGAGCGTTCGGAGGGTGTCTGTACCAACTGTGTGTGCGTCGGTTTGCGGCCACCCTGCTCCACACTCTCACTACATTAGTCCTAATGAACGGGACGGCTCTCCTCGACTTGTCAAACGGGGAAGATTACACAACCAGTGTACCGGGACAGAGCACGGCAAGGACACACGGAGGACTCCAGATCTAACCACACGAAAGGCTGCCGAGGACCAGAACGTACGAGCTGACCTGCACAACATCTCGGTCTCACTGAGCCCTGCAGGAAAACTGGAAGCCTGTGAACATCATCCAGCTCAGAATACATCCTGCTCGCTGCTGTGTGTTTGTTTGTGGGTTCAGAGCTGCGTCCTCCTCCACAACAAGGCTGAGACTGATCACAGTGTTATGTAACCATCTGCAGCCTCCCTCTGCATCCCAGCAGAGAGCTTCTGCTGCTGCTCGCTTCATTAGAGGCCTGATGGGGACAAAGGAGCGTGAAATTACTCAGACGGACTTGGCTTTGTTAGTGCAGGCTCACACACACACACACACACACACACACACACACACACACACACACACACACACACACACACACACACACACACACACACACACACACACACACACACACACACACACACACACACACACACACACACACACACACACACACACACACACATACACATACACTCACAAACACACACACACACACACACATACACATACACACACACACACACACACACACACACACACACACACACACACACACACACACACACACACACACACACACACACACACATACACACATACACATACACTCACAAACACACACACACACATACACTCACACACACACATACACTCACACACGCACACTCACACACACTCGCACACTCACACGCACACACACACGCGCACGCTCACACACTCACACACACACACGCGCACACACACACTCACACTCACACACAAACACACGTGCACACACACACTCGCACACACGCGCACACACACACGTGCACACGCACACACGCTCACACACACACACACACACACACACACACACACACACACACACACACACACACACACACACACACACACACTCACACGCACACACGCACGCACAGACACAAGCACACACACACACACACACACACACACACACACACACACACACACACACACACACACACGCACGCACGCACGCACGCACGCACGCACACTCACGCACACACACACACACACACTCTCACACGCACACACGCACGCACAGACACAACACACACACACACACACACACACACACACACACACACACACACACACACGCACGCACGCACTCACACTCACACTCACGCACACACACACATGCACACACTCACACACGCTCACACTCACGCACAAACACATACACACACACACACACACACACACACACACGCACACACTAGTTCTGGTTCCCCTCCATGAACCCAAAGTCTCTGAGTGCACCTGAATGATGTGTGTTTAAGTGTGTTTATGTGTGTGTACGTGTGTTTATGTGTGTTTGTGTGTATGTGTGTTTATGTGTGTACGTGTGTTTGTGTGTACAGTGAACCCTCGTTTATCGCGGGGGTTACGTTCCAAATAGAGACCGTGATAGGTGAAATCCGTGAAGTAGTAACCTTTTTTTTTTTTACAATTATTATACAATGAAATACTCCATAATACATTGAAACCAAAGAACAAAACCTTTTTACAGGCCCAAGCATTTGTTTAACAAATAAAAGTACTGTATAAATGTTTTTTTTTACAAATAACTACTGTACTGTAAAATAATAATTTTAATCATCAATACGAACTGAAGGCTTCAAATTGCTGAGATCGGCACCGCCCCACTGCGACCCGAGTCATTGGATTAGAACGGGAGGAAATGAAAAATGATTATGAAAACAAATACAAAGTACAGTCGGACAAATAGTGACTCGTGTATTTCACTGCTCTTCTGACTGAGCCGCTGCATCCTGACTCCGCTCTGCAGCGGTTCTTTCTTCTAAAGCCGGCGGTGCAGGTGTGGTTTTTCGAGAGAAGAACATAGTTATCGGTAGTTGTTGTCGCTCTTTTTTCTTCTGGGCAAAAAGATTCTTATAAACCGACATGCCACCATCGATTATTTTTAATTTGGCAAGCTGTTTTACGTACGTGTACATATTAAACCGCAACGTTATTGACAAACAGGTAGAGAAGAAGCGGAGAGACTGTTTAGCCAATCAGAATGCAGAACACAATGCACGATGCAAATCCGTGAAGCAGCGAGACCGTGAAAGGTGAACCGCGTTATAGCGAGGGTTCACTGTACATGTGTTTATGTGTGTATGTGTGTTTACGTGTGTTTATGTGTGTTTACTTGTGTACGTGTGTTTATGTGTGTGTATGTGTGTTAGTGTGTTTATGTGTTTATGTGTGTTTACGTGTGTTTGTGTTTATGTGTGTTTATGTGTGTTTATGTGTTTGTACGTGTTTTTATGTGTGTGTACGTGTGTTTATGTGTTTGTATGTGTTTTTATGTGTGTGTACGTGTGTGTGTGTGTTTACGTGTGTTTATGTGTTTATGTGTGTGTACGTGTGTTTATGTGTTTGTACGTGTTTTTATGTGTGTGTACGTGTGTTTATGTGTTTACGTGTGTTTATGTGTGTGTACGTGTGTTAGTGTGTTTATGTGTTTACGTGTGTTTACGTGTGTTTGTGTTTATGTGTGTTTATGTGTGTTTACGTGTGTTTACGTGTGTTTGTGTTTATGTGTGTTTATGTGTTTGTACGTGTTTTTATGTGTGTGTACGTGTGTTTATGTGTTTGTATGTGTTTTTATGTGTGTGTACGTGTGTGTGTGTGTTTACGTGTGTTTATGTGTTTATGTGTGTGTACGTGTGTTTATGTGTTTGTACGTGTTTTTATGTGTGTGTACGTGTGTTTATGTGTTTACGTGTGTTTATGTGTGTGTACGTGTGTTTATGTGTTTACGTGTGTTTATGTGTGTGTACGTGTGTTTATGTGTTTACGTGTGTTTATGTGTGTTTATGTGTTTGTACGTGTTTTTATGTGTGTGTACGTGTGTTTATGTGTTTGTATGTGTTTTTATGTGTGTGTACGTGTGTGTGTGTGTTTACGTGTGTTTATGTGTTTATGTGTGTGTATGTGTGTTTATGTGTTTGTACGTGTTTTTATGTGTGTGTACGTGTGTTTATGTGTTTACGTGTGTTTATGTGTGTGTACGTGTGTTTATGTGTTTACGTGTGTTTATGTGTGTGTACGTGTGTCTATGTGTTTACGTGTGTTTATGTGTGTTTATGTGTTTACGTGTGTTTATGTGTGTACGTGTGTTTGTGTTTACGTGTGTGTAAGTGTGTTTATGTGTTTGTATGTGTTTTTATGTGAGTGTACATTATTGTGTAATGAAAGTGATGAATAATTCGTGGATCTG
>NW_027211086.1:22500-75000 GCF_029030835.1 Brachyistius frenatus
ATCTGCTGTTAAAAAGTTGTGTTTGGAAGTTCGACGTTCTTTAAAGAACCTCTAAACATTCTTTAAGTAGAAGTTTAGAGTCATTTAAAAGGTTGACTGCTTCTATAATAATAATGATGATGCTCTCACAGATAATCTGGTTCTGTTCTGCTGGTGTGAGTTTAGGTCCATCCTCCTACATCTTGAAGGTGCTTCTTCAAATTTGTAACAAATGTCCTATTTGAACCAAAAAGTCGTTTTTTGTTGTCCACTCGCCTGGCTTTGCTTCACTGGCCGGGGCTGGGAGGGGGCGGGGCCTAGCGTGGGCGTGGCCGCGAGTGAGTTTCTGTTAGCAACAGACAGTGTGTGGAGGTCAGAGCGGATCCTGTTAGGACAGCAGGACTCTGAAGGAATCGGTCTGAGCAGCTCCATGAAGTTTCCCTCATTAATTATCTCCCAGTGAAGGTCTGACTGAATTATTCAGTCAGTCAGCAGATCAGCTGACGTCTGTCAGATCAATGGATTCTCTATGTATCAGTGTGTATGAGTATGTGATGTATTACACTGTAAAAGTATTCTTTACAGCACAACTAATATTCTCTGTGTGAGAGTCTAATGTATGCAGGAAGGTGAACATTATTATATATATTATATCTTATATCATATTCCAGATGTGGTCAGACTGATGTTCCTGTTAGCTTCGCCTCCACTGCTCTGAGGTCGTGAAGCCCTCCAGTGAATTCAGTTCTCTCTTTATATCTGACAGTCTCTATCAACATCTAAAGTTTAGAGGCAACAATCTTCAGTCAGATTTAGAGTTCGGTTAATAAAGTCTAATGTTTAAGTTTATCCAACTTAGAATTTTTACTTCTGTTAACTTCTGACAAGTGAGAGTGCTGTCGTTTTACATCAAACAGAGAAACACCGTCTGCTCTTAAATATCACGATGACATCTTCAGCTTTGGAATCACAGCTCGTTGCGACAGAAGGTTTGTGTTGGTGCGTCACCCAGAGCGCCCCCTGCTGACCGCTCAGTCAGCCTGTAGTCGTGCTGCTGCTTCCCACAGACGCATTAAATAAACCGTCAGTGACTGGAAATGTTTCTTTTGTGGAAACGATCCATTCGGACATTTAATCAGCTGAAATCCTGATCTGATAATCAAATAATTTTATCTTGAAATGGACCAACTGATGTGACTACATGGAGCTAATGTTGGAGGATGAAAAGATAAAGTTCACACGTGATACCCAGACAACAGAACAATGATGTATTAATGTGTAATAACTTGGCGGAGCAGGAACATCAGAAGAACAGCAGTGCTGTTTCAGGGTTTTACCTTCAGTCATATTTCACATTTCCAGTTGTTAATGCAGAGATTCATCCTCCTGTTGTAGTAAACGGAGCGGTGAGGCCGGTGTTCTTCCATTCTTTCAGTGATGAATATCTGGGGACTGTGTTGGGATGTAGTTTCACAGTTGGAGGTAAAATGCTGCAGATCTCTGAACATCTCGTTCTGCAGAAACATGCAGCTGGTTGCCGAGCGGTTCATGTTCAGAGCTGCAGGACTCACTCACCTCTCTGATCCAGCCTTTTTCTAATAACATGAATCTCTTCTGGTTTCTTGTAGCAATGCCGTTAGTTAGTGGTCAGATCCTGCAGCCTGTGAAGCCTCTGAGGCTGCTGATCAGTCACACAGATGTTTGGTAGAAACCAACAGTTTATCATGTGTGAATGAAAGTGTGACAAGCTGACCTCCACTTGACCTCCACCTGACCTCTCTGACTGGACTCTGTAACCATGGAGGACATTTCTGTCTGTTCTTCTTATTGTTTCATCTCTTCTGAAGACCAGAGTTTAGTCTCACATCAGCTGTGAATCACTTCATTCATCAGAGGCACATTTATATCAGTGAAGATAGATTACAAAACACCATTTATCTCACCTGTACCTGTGTTTCCTGATCTTTGCAGGACGATAGTGCCGTGGAAGATCTTCCGACAGTGCCTTCACGAAGTACATCCCATCAGCTCGGGCCTGGAGGCCATGGCCCTCAAGTCCACCATCGACCTCACCTGCAACGACTTTATCTCTGTGTTCGAGTTCGACATCTTCACACGCCTCTTCCAGGTCGGTCCCATAAATCCAGGCTTCACACCTGTCAATCAAATAACGTTGACACTTAGTTTAATACTGTGTTCAGGTCGGGTGAATTGCACTAATGTGGGACACCTCAGCTTTATTTAGTTTAGGTCCTCCTCAGGTTAATGAAGCGGTAAAACTAAGGTTTAACACAAGCTCTGATGTCGTGTAATCCAAATCACTTTTAACTTTTTAAATGTCCAACTGTGGGACTGACATAATTTATATTAAGCCCATAAATTTACTATAAATAAAACATTCCTACAAGTTTTTTTTTATCACGTTATCAGGGAGTGTGCATGGATTGTATATTAACAATGCCAATAATTGAGGTGATTTAGGCTTTTTAGGGAAGACTCTTCAGAGTCCCACATTTCGATCACAGCTGTCCCACTTTAGGAAATGCAGGTTGTCTGAGACAGCTTCGCTCTCAGGGTCTGATTTACTAAACGTTTCCGTGTAAAATCACATTCAAACTTCACACCACCCGCAAAAAAATGTCCAAGCAGATCTACTAACGATGTGCAGTGAAGATTGCATCTTTCAAATGTGCAATTTAACACGTCCATTCTGCGTGTTTGCCTGCATCATATGTAATATGTTGGACCTCAGTCCTCCTCCCCTCCGTCCTTCTCCTCCTCCTCCTCCTCCTCCATCCTCCTCCTCATCCTCATCCTCCTCCCCTCTGTCTTTCTCCTCCTCCTCCTCCATATGTAATATTGGGAGTTTCTGCTTGAAGGTGTAAAATACTGAGAGGAAACATGCAAATAGAACAATTTATCACCTGCAACGATATTTACTGAACCAGGAAGTAGAAACAGGAGAAGTAATTGTTGTGTATTTTAGTACGACTGAAGGTTTTAATCAGATGAACATCAGGAGAGACGGCTGCTCTTATTGTGAAGGAGACACAGGAAACCAGAGAATACGTAGAGAACGAGGTTTTACACCCGTTAAACATTTCTGATGTCAGAGGCAGAAATGATTCAGACAGTTCGTCTGTCCAGAGATGAAATCTTACAGTTATTGAATGAACTGAAAGATGATTGACAGCCAACAACAAGGAGGAGCCACGAAATACCAGCAATTAAAAAACTTCTTCCGACTCAGCATTTTGCTGCCTCTGGGTGGTTCCAGCGTATCTCTGCTTGGATCTCCCTCCAGTCCTGTTGTTCAGGTGAGCTGTCACATCCTGAATGAGTCCTGCAGAATTCACAGGTAGCTTCATCAGGTTCACGAGACCTCCAGGAACTCAATGGAACATCAGCTGCTCATCACAGAAAGATCTGGACCTGCTGATGTTAGAGGATCTCACCGTCCTCCTCTTTTATTTAGCCACGTTTTATTATGAAGACTTTTTTTTCTCCGTTTTGTTCTTGTTATATTTTTTAACTTCAATGGGATCAGATTTCCTTTTCCTTTTGCGGTCGCTCTGTTTTCCATTGCTGGAATCTCTTTAACACGCAAACCCTCATTTAAATACAGAGATTTGCACCTGATTTCAAAGACGTAATTACTCAGTAAATCACTGCCAAAAACTCACTTAAGACTCCACAAGTTACATTAACATTTGTGAGGAAATCCACCACAAAATCAAACATTTTTGAGTGCAGAAATTGAAAAAAACCAAAACTCTGAGAAATCCTGGAGGGACCGACAATTTCTTTTATGAGTGTGACATCTGTATATAAACAGAAAACATGACAACAGAAAGATGGCTTTGGATGCAGCAAGCAGCACACCTGCAGGATAAACAGCTCAAACCATGTCACTGCTGGATTATCTGAACCTCCTCAAGTGAAGAGTACAGCACATTTCACTGACTGTTTTATAATCCTCAAACATACATGCAGCTTACATGTTTGGAACATATTTAGAAAGATTTTCCAAAGTAAATAAGCATTAAAGGGCCAGTTTAGAGGATGGAGAGAGTTTTAAAGCTCCCTGGAGATACTCAATACACAAATACACCATTAGAATATCCTGCAGGTACAGTGAGACACTGACGGCACATTTCCATGAAATCAACACCAATATCATCTCACAGTTGGAAGTTGGACTTGAAGTGAGGTCATATTTTCAGTGTGAGATGAAACAGAACACGGAACCGATGTTACTCTACTGCAGGAAGACTCTGTGTTCGAGTTTATTCCTGTTTGAGATAAAATAAATAACTTACTGGACAATAGAAGGTCAATAATACTTCCTGAACCCAGCAGCACAGGTCAGGACTGACTGCATGCTGCCTGCAGGTGGTTCAGTTCAATAGTGACTTCACATTAGAACACACAGCAGCACTTATTTAACTGAATTGAAACTTGATCCAGGACATTAACGGCAGCAGAAATGTAGACCGAGTTTCTGTTTGATGTTCGTGAGCTCTGTGGATGTGTGTGGTTTCACCCTGCTGATGACAGATTACTGGCACATGTGGCTTCAAGATGGTGTGTGTGGGCGGAGCTTTAAAGTCATGTCTCACTGCAGCAGGACCTTTGTTCTGTGGATGATCAGTCTGAACTCTGAGCATGAAAAATGAGACTGAATACTCAAAGAAGGATTATTTCAGAATCAGTGTCACGATAGATGTGTTAAAAAAAAGTAAAACCTGAGACTTCACAACGTTTCATGAACTCTCCGACAGGGCTGAATGCTTTTAAAGGTCTGGTAAAGGAGCAGGAATGACTTTTTACTGATGGATTCATGGGAAGAAACTTTGGTTGGCCTGGTTGATTCACTGGCTGGGACCACAGATTGTTTATAAAAGAGTTTGTATCTTCAGGTCTGCAAAATGGTTCTGATCCAGAAGTGTCTTCAGCTGCAATACCAGCGAGTGCCACTAGAGGTCGGCTCCAAAAAGCCTCCGGCTCCATAGACTCCCATTCAACTTCTCTCATCAAATCCAAAGTGAATAAAATGTGTCCATCAGTTATCTCGGTGTTGTTAGCTAAAGTCACTCCTTCTTATTAGTTTTCTGGAGGTCCATCTGAAAATAATCCCTCATTCATTAGAAAAGAAGATTCAAGAAGACCTGTTTTTGGGGGCGTGTCTGTTTGATTGACAGGTTGCAGCTATCGGTGGGTGGGACGTAGTATCGTCAGGTTTCCGATCAGATCGGTCAGATCCACCGCTGGCTCCTCCCCCAGCTCGTCCAAATATGGTCACTTCCTGCTCCGAACCGCTCCGAACTGGCAAAGATGGTGACGGACAGAATCTGAACTGGAGGATTCATAATGTTCACAAACCAACGATGACATCACTGATGGATGATGACATCACTGATGGTTGATGACATCACTGATGGTTGATGGTTGGTTGGGAATCCTGGTGGGAGGCGGAGGAGGGATCAGAGGGCCCATATGAAGGTCAGAGTCACCGGGTGAACCAACCTGGTGACAGATGATGATGATGTTCTGTGATCTCTCAGGACACAGCGTTAGAACAGTTGAACTGAGTTCTTTAAGGTTGCTCAACCCTCTGGTGAGTTTTGGATGTTTGTTCCTCGCTGTAACTGCGTCTCTCAAAGAGGATTAGCAGGAAATCTATCATGAACATGTTTAAAGTCAGTGCTGCTGTTTTCTCCTTCTTTCCGTCTTCGACCTCTTTGGGACTCGATCCAGCTCAGAGTGGTCCGGTCTGCTCTTCCTCTTCAACCTCCAGTTTGGTTTCTTCTGCCAGACCAGCCACAGTGAGGCAGCAGATCTTTGTCCCGGCGAGCTGCAGGATGGACGAGCATGTCGTGGCAGACAGCTGAAGCCCTCCAACACACTTCAGGGCCCCAGTTCAGGGATTCCTACTGAGCGGCCAGATAAACAGACTCCGCCTCTTGCAGTGATGACTGTTAGTTCTCCTCCACTGCAAAAATTTTGGCATCTCTACAAGTCAGAAAACCTCAAACCAGTTCTAAACAAAGACAGACAGAAGTCTGTGCTGGTCTCTCTCTTCCGCTCTGCTCGCTCAGATTCATGTATTTGTGGCCCGACATGCCTTTATGTTGACAACATAAAGAGATGAATGTAAAATGATTACAGATGTGTTGGTTGGTGTGTTTCAGCCGTGGGGATCCATCCTGAGGAACTGGAACTTCCTGGCAGTAACCCACCCCGGCTACATGGCCTTCCTCACCTACGATGAGGTCAAAGCCCGACTGCACAAGTACATCAACAAGCCCGGCAGGTATGTGGGCTGTGTGCACGATGCAAGACGTGTTTTAGAGCTGCTGGTGGAAAAACATCAGAACAGAAAAGAAAGAGAGAGCAAGAAATCAAAGCTTGAAGTGTGAATAGATGGAGGATCAGAGAGGAACACCGACGGGACCTGTAGGAAACGGAAACTGATGATAAAAGACTGTTTTAACAGTTTCTTTAGTCTGATTCTTTTATTTGCTGATGACATACTTGTATATTTGAACTCTCATGGTTTTCTCACATGTGGCTGTATACCTGAGATTTGAGTTTACTGGGACAAATAGGATTATTTCTGTTCCTGTCTCTGCTGTTTGGGGTCCACATGAGAGTGTTCTGCATGCTACTCTGGAACTGAGCTCACAGGCCAATCACAACCCCCGAAAGAAAGTTCGTGAAACTTCAAAGAAGACAGATTTATCTGAAAATGATTAAAGAGTTGGTTTTACAGTGGCAATATTACTGTTAGACTGAAGTTAAACGCTCTGCTGGTCCGGTTACATGATCATTAGAATTTTGAAAAACCGAAAGCACTGGTACTTGGTAAAATTTGTTTTTTCAGTGTTGGATATATCGGAGATATTTTCCATTTCTCCACATCATTACAAAAAAAACTTCAATGCATTAAAAACCTTATTCACGTTAGAAAGTTTTGGCTAAACCTCCAGTCTCAGGGTGAACACACTGAACAGCTGATTGACAGCAGGACTGACAACAAGCAGCTCATCTCACCTGTTTCTGTCAGCAGGCTCTGAGTCGATTAAAAACCTGCACAGATTCACTTAAAGTTAAAAGTTAAAAATGGATTTCAAAGAACTAAATACATTTTTAATTTTTCAAACTGTTTTTTGGACTATGTATATATGAATGTAATATTTTGTGCTATCTGATTATTCCTGTGAAGAGTATGTTCGTTGTGTGTGTGTGTGTGTGTAGATGATCCGTTTGCAGTAGAAATAGCAGGTTGTGTTATTTTCTCCTCTCACCTGCACAGGTACTGCAGACAGCAATTAGCTGGTTGCTAAACCTGCTACAAATAATCTTTTCTCTTTTGGAGATTAATGTCTTTTTTACATGGTTCCTGTTATAAATAAAGTTCATAAACTAAACTAATAAACAACACAATCAGCTGCCTATCCGCAAAGGAGAAAAAAAAAATTCAACTGTCACTTTACTCACCAATGTGTCGTTCTCCTTCAAATAATCCAGACACTATTTATTCATGAATTAAAATGGACCTCTTCAGGACTGCTCTTACTTCAGGAACATGCAGCACCATTAATGGTTGGTAAGAGAGCCATGTAGCATCCTGTCATAAACCACACAACAGTTCATCACCTCTTAGACAAAGAACGAACTCCAGTGATGTAACCTGACAAATACTGGACCACAACTACACACTCCTACTGTCGACTGAAGGCTAATTGACTTTCAAAATGAGATTATAATCTGGATTTGTTTACCTAGAAGTCAGGATTTGTTTACCCTAGAAGTCAGGATTTGTTTACTCATGAAGTCTGGATTTGTTTACCCATGAAGTCAGGATTTGTTTACCCTAGAATTCTGGATTTGTTTACCTAGAAGTCAGGATTTGTTTACTCATGAAGTCAGGATTTGTTTACTCATGAAGTCAGGATTTGTTTACCCTGGAAGTCAGGATTTGTTTACCCTACAAATCGGGATTTTTTTTTTACCTAGAAATCTGGATTTGTTTCCCTGTGGAGTAAGGATTTGTTTACCCTAGAACTCAGGATCTGTTTACTCATGAAGTCAAATTTGTTTACCCATGAAGTCAGGATTTGTTTACCTAGAAGTCAGGATTTCTTTACTCATGAAGTCAGGATTTGTTTACCCATGAAGTCTTGATTTGTTTATCTAGAACTCTGGATTTGTTTACCCATGAAGTCTGGATTTGTTTACCCTACAAATCGGGATTTGTTTACCCATGAAGTCAAGGTTTTTTTTTACCCATGAAGTCTGGATTTGTTTACCTACAAGTCTGGATTTGTTTACCCATGAAGTCAGGATTTGTTTACGTAGACGTCTGGAATTGTTTACCTAGAAGTCTGGATTTGTTTACCTAGAAGTCTGGATTTGTTTACCCATGAAGTCAGGATTTGTTTACGTAGAAGTCTGGAATTGTTTACCTAGAAGTCTGGATCTGTTTACTCATGAAGTCTGAATTTGTTTACCTATGAAGTCAGAATTTGTTTACCCACTAAGTCTGGATATGTTTACCTAGAAGTCTGACATTGTTTACCTAGCGGTCTGGATCTGTTTACTCATGAAGTCAGGATTTCTTTACCCATGAAGTCAGGATTTCTTTACTCATGAAGTCAGGATTTCTTTACTCATGAAGTCAGGATTTCTTTACCCATGAAGTCAGGATTTCTTTACTCATGAAGTCAGGATTTGTTTATCTAGAAGTCAGGATTTGTTTACCCATGAAGTCAGGATTTGTTTACCTAGAAGTCAGGATTTGTTTACCTTGACTTCTCTGAACCCTCCTGCAGCTCTGCCGCTCTTATCTGAGTGTCAGTGCTCCGACAGGTCTGAAAGTCAGCGTGATGCTTCAGGATTCAGTTTGGTTTAAAACCAACGATATCCTCCGTCTGCACATATGCTCATGAATATTTATGTGTCTGGTTGCCGTGGCAAACAGCCTCAGAGCTCCAGCTCAAAGGAAACGGATATCAGTCAGAAATAAAGAGTGTTTATGAATTTTCATTCAGGATTATATGTGTCATAAACAGTTCGTGCTGTGATCCATCACTTCTCTGAACTGCAGTCTGAATAACAAGCTCCTTTTTTTGTCTTGTATATATTGTTGTAATGCTGATGACAGCAGGATGTAAATGATCTGGATCGTTTTGATTTGACCTGGGTCACTTCAAACAACAGAATTATCAGTGTAAGGATTCAGGCAGATGCTTTTATTCTAATAGTAATGACAACAATAAGTCATTTCTGACGACAGTTTATTGACCTTTATAGCAAACAAACTTCCTAATGTAGATGAAATCAAACAGGTGTATCAGAGCAAACAGTCTGCAAACAGAAGTCAGCTCACAAACTCAAAACTCAATTATACCTCTGCATCCTAACAGAAAGTAATGGACTGCAAAAAGGCTGTGTGTGTGTGTGTGTGTGTGTGTGTGTGTGTGTGTGTGTGTGTGTGTGTGTGTGTGTGTGTGTGTGTGTGTGTGTGTGTGTGTGTGTGTGTGTGTGTGTGTGTGTGTGTGTGTGTGTGTGTGTGTGAGAGAAACGGTTCCAGTTTGTGTGAGGATGTGAGTGTATTAGAAGCTGATCCCTGAGGGACTCATGCAAATACCTGTTATGAACCAACACACACGTGGACACACCTTGTCAGCATGTTTGTGTGATGAGTGAGTCCACATGTATTCGTCATGTCTCATTAACATCATCACTGTGAAGGTGATCACATGACTGCAGGTGTGATTGTTGCAGGAGGTCTGGCTCTGTGGTGGAGGAGGGATCAGGCTCTGTGGTGGAGGAGGGATCAGGCTCTGTGGTGGAGGAGGGATCAGGCTCTGTGGTGGAGGAGGGATCAGGCTCTGTGGTGGAGGAGGGATCAGGCTCTGTGGTGGAGGAGGGATCAGGCTCTGTGGTCAGGACTTGCTCTGAGACCAGTACTGGTGCTGGACTGCATCTGTCTCTACTTCCCATTCAAACTGTTCCACTGTCTGCTCAGCTGCTTCCTTTGTACTCAGATTCACTCTGAAATCTCTGTGATGACCTGAGTGATGCAGCTGCAGCTCTGCTGTTTGATGATGTTAGTTTTATAGAAAATAAAGAAGTTGTAAGTTAGTGTTTCACTCGTCTGAAGAACATTTCTCTTGTTCAAAGACCATCTGATGAGAGACTTGTATGTACTTGCAGCCTGTAATTTTGGAAACCTGACAATACTACGTCCCGCCCACCGATAGCTGCAACCTGTCAATCAAACAGACACGCCCCCAAAACAGGTCTTCTTGAGTCTTCTTTTCTAATGAATGAGGGATTATTTTCAGATGGACCTCCAGAAAACTAAGAAGAAGGAGTGACTTTAGCTAACAACACCGAGATAACTGATGGACACATTTTATTCACTTTGGATTTGATGACAGAAGTTGAATAGCATGGGGCGGTCAAAGGTCAAAGGTCAAGGTCCCTGTGACTTCACATCCATTTCCCACTATGAAAGCGATTTCCTCTTTCTCTGGAAGAAATCTCTACAAATGTGCCGCAAAGCTGAGCTGTGATTCTAGTTTCAGACTGTTGAAGCAGGTTGTTGTTTGTACTTGACTCAGATTAAATAACCTTTTTGAGACTTAATGTATTTGCTTTAAAAATCTTTGAGAAAAGTTCCTACACCCTAAACTTCAGTAGAAATCTTTTCACGAGACAGAAGCGTCGGTGCAGATTTCTTCCGTGTCTCGTAGCTCATCCTGAGACGGACAGATCGGTGACGCTGTGTGAAGAGAACATTTCATCTGATAGTGGAGCAGTCACATGATACCGTGGATGGATGCAACAGTTTTGTGTTGCTGAATTTAAAAGAAAGACTGTAAAAAGATAACACATAAAATAATATATTACTTTTTATCTTTTAAGATGGCACAGGAAAAATAAGGAGAATAAAAGTAAATGTTATGTTCACTGCTTTTAAAAAGTCAGCATCAGTCTGTCACTTATATTTTAAAATCATTTTATTAATAATATTGTACACTATACATAGTAAATCTATGACAATCACATATTCAATATAATGGTAAAAGCTATAAAGTATTATAAAGTATATTCCACTGTTGCATGATGACATGAAACTTTTCTTGTGTCCAAAACAGAAACTTGGAAAACCATCATGACATGTTATGTGTAATTAAATGCCTCATCAGAGTTTTATTAGCAGTTTTCTTTAATTCATTTATTATTTTTTACATTTATTTAAAACAAACTTTTATTATATAAAGTATTACAACATTAGCTCACATCTATTTAATGTTCTTGTAAAAGGCTTCAGACATTCAGCCAGTGCTCTTTTACTTTAACGTCATCATGACGCCATGTGAAACATAATGGAGGCCTCATGTTGTTCATGTGATATCTCAAGAACGGAAGGACGGAATATCTTCAGATTTGGTACAACCATTCCTTTGGTCCTAAAGATAAAGTGAGTTGAGTTTGGTGATCAGGGGTCAGAGGTCAAGCTCACTATGACCTCACGTCCATCCCATCCGTCTATCCCATTCTTGTGAGCATAATATTTTAGAAATGCCTTGAGGAATGTTTCTTCAAATTTGGCCCAAATATTCACTTGGACCGAAGGACGAACTGAATAGATTTTGGAGGTCAAAGGTCACTGTGACCTCACATCTGTCCCATCCCTAAACTGTAACTTGATATTCCCCCACGAGGTGTTAACCCTAGATAACAGTTTATTATATTGATTTTTTTTTTTTAACAGTGCATAGGTGAATGAATCCTTCATGTTTTCTCTCTCCTCCAGTTACATCTTCAGACTGAGCTGCACCCGTTTGGGCCAGTGGGCCATCGGCTACGTGACCAACGACGGAAACATCCTGCAGACCATCCCCCACAACAAGCCTCTGTTCCAGGCCCTCATCGACGGGTACAGGGAGGGCTTGTACGTGTCTCTCCTCTCTGTTATTGATCGGTTCTGTTCAACTCTCCACTGGGTACAAACAACAAACTGAGTCTCAGTCAGTCACATCAATGTCTTTAAAAGTCTGTGAGGACATCTGTTTCTATCATACCTGATCATGTGACAGACCGCCACGCAAATCGGGAGGGAGGGGGGGTCCTGTTTGAGGCTCTTTTGAACAAGCAGGGAGACCTCAGTAACTCGCAGGAGTCAGTGACAGTGGTTTTTACCCAGATGGGGAAATTCATGATATAACTTGAAGACATTCTGTTCTGTTTTACTTACTTCAAAAAAATACATATTTTATTATCAAAAATACAAAATGTAAACAAAAAAACGCTAACATATAAGTTATTTACAAAAAATAATTCTAACTATTCAATATACGAACCAAAAGGAAACTCAAAAGCAGAACACACAAAAGGTGGTTCATAGAGAATCACTAAAAACAGATTCACATCTTCAATAAATCCAATCATACAGGAAGAGAAAACACACTGTAAAAAATAATTTTAATTACTTTAAAAAAAATTACTTTTCATTACTTTGAATGACTTTTTGATGGGTATATTTAACTATATATTTTACTGTCTTGTGTTTTATTTAATTTGTGAAACTTAAGGTAGATTTTTTTTTAATTGAGTTTCTGCTCATTGCTGATAGTTTGTGTTAGAAATCAGGATGAGAGAAAGTCTAAAGTACAAAAAAACTACAACCATTACTTCCAGTAGTCTTCATGCTGCTTTTAGTTTGTATTGTTGTGTTTCTGTTTCATCACTTTTATGGGTTATTTACACATCAACGTGTACAATATCATAACTGTAACATTTAAAACCCCTTTCATGCAGTTAGTGAATTTAATGTTGTTGAGACATTTCCAGTAAAAACCTCACTGTGTGTTTTACCTGTTTTTTTTCTTCTACCTCATAGCTACCTGTTTCCCGACGGTCGCAGCTACAACCCCGACCTCACTGGTTTATGTGAGCCGACGCCTCACGATCACATCAAAGTGACACAGGTGTGTGTGTGTGTGTGTGTGTGTGTGTGTGTGTGTGTGTGTGTGTGTGTGTGTGTGTGTGTGTGTGTGTGTGTGTGTGTGTGTGTGAGAACATGTTCAATCTTTATGAGCAGATTCATGAACACGGTTCAGTCATGGAAGGTCTGACACAGCCAGAAGCTCCGCCTCCCTCATGACATTTAAAGTGTGGAAAATGTTCAATGAGGACTGACTGATCGATGTGTCAGACCTCTGCGTGGTTTTAAAAGTGACAAGACGTTCAGAACCACCTGAATGTGTCATTAAGGAAGTGTGAATTTCTGCTCTTCTCACATTTTCTCTGAAACTGAAGTTTCTCTTCAGTGACACCAAAACTTGATGATTTTACCAGAAGTGCCGCCACATTTTTCCAGTTGTTGTTTCAAATCTACACTGCTGTTCTGCACTAACAGGAAATGACCTCATCATGTGAACACATCAGCTTCCAAAATATCTGCAGCTTTAATTATTTTACCCAGAATTCAGTGTGTTTTTGTGTCTTCTGTTTAACACTCAATAAACACTCTGATTCTTCTGTCCAGCAGCAGTGGAGAACAAACACTTTGTGTTCAGGAACCGCTGCAGCTTCCTCACACGCTTTTAATTTGAAAATCCTTTACATTGGTGGCCCCGCCCCTTCTTCTACAGAGCCAAGATGGCGACTGTTTAGGGTGGAAAGTGTTCAGAGTTTCACACTTAGTTAGTACACAAGTACAACATCTGGAACACTAGTACAACATCTGGAACACTAGTACAACATCTGGAACACTAATACAACATCTGGAACACAAATACAACATCTGGAACACAAGTACAACATCTGGAATACCAGTACAACATCTGGAACACTAGTACAACATCTGGAACACTAGTACAACATCTGGAACATTGTTACAACATCTGGAACACGATTATTAGAGGACTTTATCAATGATTAGATCAGGAGTTATTGATTTTATCCTCACCAACGATGGCACCGTTACAGTTTAGGAATGGTGACAACATGCTGGAGTTCACCATCGGGTCCACGGTGTGCTGCTCCTTTATGTCGTGTTTGGTATATGTTTTGATATGAACAGATGTTGATGACTGACAGCTGTTTGCTCTGTCTGAACAGGAGCAGTACGAGCTGTACTGTGAGATGGGCTCCACCTTCCAGCTCTGCAAGATCTGTGCAGAGAACGACAAGGACGTGAAGATCGAACCCTGCGGCCACCTCATGTGTACTTCCTGTCTCACGGCCTGGCAGGTACCTTCATCAGCACAAACTGATTCACACATCTGATGGATGGCAGCGGCTATATATCATCTCATTCATTTGGGAAGAAACACACCACAACAGAACATTTTAAACTTCCAGTTTGTCAGTAGATTTGTTGTGTATTTTTGCAGTAAATCTGAGAGCACTAAATAATCCAGCTTTCAGCCTTTGGCGCAGGAAGAAGCCGCCTCTCTCACATCCTCTCTGGCCTTGCATCCATCCTAATCAAATTTCCACATATCAGTCGGTAGCGGAAGTGAAAGCTGAGAGTGTGTTTTCCTGTGTGTTTCTCTGCCTCCAGCTGTGTGCGATTATTCTGTCGCAGCACACTGTCCTGCACCAGCTTGCGTGTCGGAAGCTGTGCCAGCAGAGTGTGTTTGTAATTACTGTCCCCTAATGAGTCATTAGCATCGAGCCCGAAGACTCCCTCCCACCTTCGTCTCCGTCTTTGTGTGGGACATCTGTGTTGCGGTCTCCAGACGTGTGCGAGCTGTTATTAATCTCTGGCAGGGACTCACTCTATGCACATCTGGACACGAGCCCAAAAACCTGTCTGCCAATCACCAGAGCCTCAAGGTTTCTGTGAAGGAACATTTACTGCAACACTTCATGTCAAAGAGTTTCAGACAGCAGATGTTTAATGATCTTTTGGAATAATCTGTCTGTTGGTGAATACAGTGAACCCTCGTTTTTCGCGGGGGTTACGTTCCAAATAGAAACCGTGATAGGCGAAATCCGTGAAGTAGTAACCTTTATTTTACAATTGAAATAGATAGAACTGGACATTAAATATATCTACGTTACATATAGTCCTAATGTGATTTCAATGCACGATGCAAATCCGTGAAGCAGCGAGACCGTGAAAGGTGAACCGCGTTATAGCGAGGGTTCACTGTACATAGGAATTTCTGCTGGATGTTTGGCAGCAGAACTCCTGCAGGGGGCGACATGGAGGTGACTTTTGTTGTGTGTTAGCAACACAGACTGGATATAAAACTACAGACTGGATATAAAACACAGACTGGATATAAACCACAGACTGGATATAAACCACAGACTGGATATAAACCACAGACTGGATATAAAACCACAGACTGTTTATAAAAGAGTTCGTATCTTCAGGTCTGTAAAATGGTTCTGATCCAGAAGTGTCTTCAGCTGCAATACCAGCGAGTGCCACTAGAGGTCGGCTCCAAAAAGCCTCCGGCTCCATAGACTCCCATTCAACTTCTCTCATCAAATCCAAAGTGAATAAAATGTGTCCATCAGTTATCTCGGTGTTGTTAGCTAAAGTCACTCCTTCTTCTTAGTTTTCTGGAGGTCCATCTGAAAATAATCCCTCATTCATTAGAAAAGAAGATTCAAGAAGACCTGTTTTGGGGGGCGTGTCTGTTTGATTGACAGGCCTGTGGTGCAGTCAGGTTACAGCTATCGGTGGGCGGGATGTAGTATCGTCAGGTTTCCGATCAGATCGGTCAGATCCACCGCTGGCTCCTCCCCCAGCTCGTCCAAATATGGTCACTTCCTGCTCCAAACCACTGGAAGATTCATAACGTTCACAAACCAACGATGACATCACTGATGGTTGCTGATTGGTCACCACTGTAATTAAACAATATTACACCACAGGGTGCTTTAATGTCATTTCAATGATGTTCACGCAAGCGCCGCAGTCTAGACAGCATCCCTGTGGTGCCAATAATCACATTAAAACACCCTCCAGTGTAAGATAGTGAAATCTTCATTTCCATGGCAACACATTGGGTACGACTAACAACTGGAAAACAATCAGTCGCGTCAGTAGACTTTTATGTGACGTACGCAACGTTTACTACTCCAGGAAGTAGTCGGACCCTTAGCAACCACCTAGCAACAGAGAGGATTTCTAATCTTCAACTGAATAAATACAGAACATAGAAACACTAAACTGATCAGCTGGCTCAGTCTGGTTGGAACAAAGATATCTGATGAACAAAGATATCTGAAGAACAAAGATATCTGATGAACAAAGATATCTGACAAAGATATCTGATAAACAAATCTGAAGAACAAAGATATCTGATGAACAAAGATATCTGATAAACAAATCTGAAGAACAAAGATATCTGAAGAACAAAGATATCTGAACAAAGATATATGATAAACAAAGATATGAGGAACAAAGATATCTGATGAACAAAGATATCTGAAGAACAAAGATATCTGAAGAACAAAGATATCTGATGAACAAAGATATCTGAAGAACAAAGATATCTGATAAACAAATCTGAAGAACTAAGATATCTGATGAACAAAGATATCTGAACAAAGATATATGATAAACAAAGATATGAGGAACAAAGATATCTGATGAACAAAGATATGTGATGAACAAAGATATCTGATGAACAAAGATATCTGATAAACAAATCTGAAGAACAAAGATATCTGATGAACAAAGATATCTGAACAAAGATATATGATAAACAAAGATATGAGGAACAAAGATATCTGATGAACAAATATCTGATGAACAAAGATATCTGAAGAACAAAGATATTTGATGAACAAAGATATCTGATGAACAAAGATATCTGAAGAACAAAGATATGTGATGAACAAAGATATCTGAAGAACAAAGATATGTGATGAACAAAGATATCTGATGAACAAAGATATCCATGTTCTCATGTGTTTTTAACATTTTAGCTCCGTGTCATGTGTTCAAACCAAACCGGTCCATCTAGCCTCCTCTAGGATTGTAAGTGCGTGACTATCCGTGGTGTTACGGTACGGGGGCTCGGAGCGACCAAAAAGGACCAAAAGAGACCCGACTTCACCAAATGGGTCATTTAATAGAACTATAACAAGTAGAAACTACATTATATTACATATTATTATAATATTCTAATTCTATATTCCCATTGAGAAGGAGGAGTGATGTCATGATGATTTGGCCAATCAAATCTCTGTCAGAACTACTGGTTGTATAATTGTCATCTTCAAAGTTGAGCTGCGGTCGTCTGTGCTCTTCATCACAGGAAGTCACCCTCAGCGTTTTTTTGTTGATCTTTTACTAATTGTACAAAAATAAAAAAATTTATCATGTAAAGAAAAAGTGAAATTATACGACATGATGGAAGATGTCTGCACACAGATCCGATGATCAGATCGATCACAGCTGGGACTTTATTAACTGTAGAGCCACAGGATTTAAGATGAAGGGTTTTCTGACCTGGAAGGTTTTAGTGAACCCGGTTTTAAAGCACAAACACAGATGTTCTGCAGAGCTCCAGTTTCATAGCTAACGTGTGCAGAGTTTCCACAGTTTAAACAGGATTCAGCAGCGCCCACGTTTACCGTGCGTCACACTTCCTGTTATGACAACTCACCGTGACTCCGCCTCCCCCACAGCCTCCATTAGTAATTCAGTGACATATATGTGTGTGTTTCTCAGTGAAACAGTGAGTCAGACAGAGAACCCTCCCTGGATCAGTGACGCATTGCTGCGGTCATCCTCTCAGCTGGATGCAGCAGAGCTGCGTGTCGTCCCACATCCTGTTGGCTGTCGGGAACATGAGAGGGTTCCCCTGTTCTACCCAGGTCTAGTAGTTTAACTGTGATTCACCGGCTGGACCTTAAAGAGCTCAAACCATCAGTAGTTCTGATCAGTGAATATATCTTGTTAACGAGCGATTAAAACGACTGTAGATTGTGAAAAGTGTAAAACAGAGTAATCAGATGACCTTCTGTTTATTCTGCTGGAGACCAAATCAGCGAAAAGAGGGTCAGTACTGAGGGAATTTCTTCAGATTTGAAGTGGTTAGATCTCAGAGGTCAAAGGTTAAAGGTCACTGTGACCTGACAAAACACATTTGTGGCCATAACTGAGGAGCTGAAGGTAGACTGTGACCACATGAGGTCAGATACTAAATGTGTGACACTGATCTCAGGCGTCCAACCAATCAGCAGCCGTCAGTGATGTCATCATCCATCAGTGATGTCATCAACCATCAGTGATGTCATCATTGGTTTGTGAACGTTATGAATCCTCCAGTTCAGATTCTGTCCGTCACCATCTTGTTAGTTCGGAGCGGTTCGGAGCAGGAAGTGACCATATTTGGACGAGCTGGGGGAGGAGCCAGAGGTGGATCTGACCGATCTGATCGGAAACCTGACGATACTACGTCCCGCCCACCGATAGCTGTAACCTGACTGCACCGCAGGCCTGTCAATCAAACAGACACGCCCCCAAAACCAGGTCTTCTTGAATCTTCTTTTCTAATGAATGAGGGATTATTTTCAGATGGACCTCCAGAAAACTAAGAAGAAGGAGTGACTTTAGCTAACAACACCGAGATAACTGATGGACACATTTGATTCACTTTGGATTTGATGAGAGAAGTTGAATGGGAGTCTATGGAGCCGGAGGCTTTTTGGAGCCGACCTCTAGTGGCACTCGCTGGTATTGCAGCTGAAGACACTTCTGGATCAGAACCATTTTACAGAACTTCCATATTTAGTCTGTGTTTCCACTTTGGTTGACATCTTTCCTTCATTCATGATGTGAGTGAATACAGATGTGGATGTAAAGTTCAGATTAAAGTGGTTGTTGGAGGCCGACAGCCAGCAGGTGGTTACAGACAGAAGTGTACTTCAACATGTTTACTGCTTCCTGCTTGAACAGTCATTTAGATTCAGTCCAGTTTTAACTTCCAGCCTGTTTTTGAACGCTTCTGTTCCAGAAGTGGATCTGGAGGTTTTCTTTCTTGATCACTGACAGATGTTACGTTTGTCACTCTGCTCCTGTCTGTATCTGAACATCCCTCCGTTTAACCTCCCCTCCTTCCCCTCTCCTCCCACTCTCATTAGGATTAGGTTTCAAACATGCCTTTGGTGCCCCTCCCCCTCCGACCCCATCCAACCCCCCTCCACCCGTCTGCCTCTGAGTCAGTGGAGACGCACCGGAACCAGAAGCTCTTTCATCCTCTTGTTTAGGACCTCTGCGACAGGCCTGCATGTGGAGGCGCTTCATGTGGTCTCCTTTGAATTGAAACAGTTTTCTCTGGAGATGATCTGCACACCAACATGTGTCCAGTCGACTGTGTTGTTCATGAAAGAAAGGAGGCAGTGAAACCACTAACTTTATCCAGCTGTGATTCCTGATGAACTCCAACTGTTTGTGAGTTCAACATCTGTCTGGATGTGTGCACAGTAAAAACATTCTTCATTATTTTCATAAGCACTCTGAACTCTGAGAGTTTGATGTATTGATGACTCAACACATCTCCTATCATCCACCTGTCCGTCGCACTGCGTTCTCACCTGGTTTCTGAAAGCTGTTACAGATGTTGGTCAGTCTCCCATGTTTCCACTGTCTCCCCTCTTTTAAAGGAGAACTCTTCATTTTAAACCCACCTCTAAACCTCCATTTTTTAATTTTTTTATGTTTTTTATTTCACTTTATTAATCCCCGAGGGGAAATGTCTTCACTACAGCAGGGGGGCTCTCAGGGGGGAGCTGCTGCAGCAGGCTGCCACTAGGCGGCACCAGGTAACCTGACCTGAGGTGCATGTTGTTGGATGATGGGAGGAAGGCGGAGAACCCGGAGAAATTTGATTTCCTCCATGTTTTTATAAAACATACTTACTAATATTTACTAATATTTACTTATATTTACTTATACTCAGGGATGACTGTGGTGGCGGGGTGTGGTTAGCTCAGCTGCAGGGGGAGGGGGGAGTGGTTCAGGGAACGGTGCCGGGAAGGTGTAATGAGCACATCTGAGCTGGAGGTGGACTGATGACCTCTCCTCTATAAAGGGAGCAGGGAGAAGGAGGAAGAGGAGAAGCGGTTGCACGAGGACATCGGTGTATGGACCGGGCAAATAAAAGCATTTTACACCCGAACGTACGACTGAGCGTGTCGTCCGTGTCCAGGAGAGACCCCGGTAGCACCAACCTTGCCACAGACTTGATAAGATTTTGGTGGTCAAAGTTATGATATCTGCAACTTTCTAGTTATCAAAGATTTTAGGAAGAATTTTCTGACTTAACTGATTTTTTTTTTATTAAATAAGAACTCCTTCATCCAGTTTCTTCTCCCTCACAGCTCAGACTGCTCTGATCAAAGTCACCATTTACTTATAGCACATCTTATAATTTCAGTTCTTCTTGATTTAAGCTCAGCGTTTCACCCTCTAGACCGTCATGTCCTAAAAAGCCATCTGAAGAACTTGGTGTTTGAGAGGTGCTTCATGGTTTAACATGTTTCAACTCGTCCTCATCCTCATCCCCCAGGAGTCGGACGGTCAGGGTTGCCCCTTCTGTCGCTGTGAGATCAAAGGCACCGAGCCGATCATCGTGGACCCCTTCGACCCTCGAAACGAGGGCAACAAGTGCTTCTTCCTGGACCGGCACAGCTGCCCCATGCTGGACCTGGACGACGAGGAGGACCGGGACGACTGCCTGGTCATGAACGGACTGGCCAACATCCGGAAGGTAAAGACGAGATGATGGTGGAGGATGTACTGATGGGTCAAAGTGTTTAGAGCCTTTACTTCTGGAAGAATGGAAAACAGAAAAAAATCTTCTGAGAATTATCTGTAATAAAGACACCAATCACCTCGCAGCTGGAGGTGATGTCATGTTCGAGGAGTGTTTTCAGCGGGAAGGTTTTCATCTTTTTGTTCTTCTTAAAGGAGAAGAACGTTCTCTAACATAATTTGAAGAGTTTCCACCAAACATCTGTATAATGTTTTTAAATCTAAAAACATTTTAAGACGTTTGTATTTGATGATGAACTTATTTCCAGCCAGTATTAAGAGAAGCTTTGTCCTCTCAGCACTGCGCCGAGCGTCAGAACTCTCCGATGGTTTCTCCCAGCTCCTCCCCGGTCAGCCAGCACAGGAAGGCCCACGTAGGAGACCCCGGCCTCTGCATCCAGCACCTCAGCCTCCCCCCCGTCCCTCCACGCCGCGACCTCATCCACAAAGGAGCCATCCGCTCCCCGTCTGCCAGCCCCACCGGATCCCCGAAGGTCAGTCACAGCAGTCCCACATTAAAACAGTAAAACTGGGTCACAAGAACGTAAAGTTTAGGAAGTGGTTCACATTTCATAACACAGCTGTTAATTACCGGTCAAAGGTCACTTCTATATTTAACCTGCACTCTGTTAAAACTCTTCAGGTCTCTGGAGGGTTTTTATCACTAAAACATGTGATGTGACCGTTTTAAGTTTTATATCTCAGTGACCAAACTGTCTCTTCACCTGTCCAGTCCTCACCAGGCATGTCCAGGAAGCAAGACAAGCCCCTCCCAGCTCCGCCTCCTCCTCAGAGGGACCCTCCTCCCCCTCCTCCCCCCGAGCGTCCTCCTCCTATCCCCCCAGAGTCTCGACACTCGTGGCTGCCCGGTTCCTCCTCCCTGTCCTCCTCCGTCTCCTCGTCCACCGGCGCCCTGTCAGACTCACAGGTTGCCCTGGAGACTCAGTGTCCCAAAGACGGACACCAGCTGCAGCTGGGACCCCCCCGACCCTCTCACCTGAACGGACGACCGCTGAGCTGTCCTTCTGGGGAGTTCGGGAGGTTTCATCACAGAGTGGAGGGGACGGGAAGCTCGGAGAGCTCCAAGGTAGGGAGGAGACCATGAGAGCTGGAATATGTTTGTTTACTTTCATGTTCACTAAGTAATAGAAAGAAACTGAATTATGAGGATATTATGTATAAATGTTGATAATAATGAGAAAATGAATCCTACTATCACATCTTTATTGATCCTTCAATGCCTTTTCTTCTGGTTTTAAATGAAACGTCTCCTCAGAAAGAGAAACTTCACTTTGATGCTCTCCTAGTTTCATTATCAGCTCCACATTTGAAGGTTTTCCAACACTTTGGTTTATGGTTAAATACCTGCTCATCGAATCACTTTCCCATCAGCCTCTCTGTCTGTGAATACACGGGGACTTATTTCTTTTTTACAGATGACTGAGGAACTGTACTGTTTGCAGAGACTCACTGATGATGGCGACTCTGTTCCTCATTTCATTACTTCTGCATATGGTTGTCAAAGTGATAAAACAAAACCTGAGAATAAAGTCTGACAGTCTCTTTGTAGATAAAAGATGCAGCATGCACACGACTATAACGACTATAATACATCCATGAAGTATAAATCTGATACACTGAATAATGAATGTCTCCGGACCGTTCAGACAAACTCACTGATCCTCATCATGATCTCAGTGGAAGCTGCTGAGCACAAACATCACACACACACACACACACACACACACACACACACACACACACACACACACACACACACACACACACACACACACACACACACACACACACACACACACACACACACACACACACACACACACACACACACACACACACACACACACACACACAGGAAGATGATTCATCCTGGATGTTCACACTTCATCTGTATCACTTGTGTTAATTCTGTAAAATACTACCATCCTTGTTTTAAACCAAACTGGGTTTTAAAAAGCTGAAATGTGTCTCCTGCTGCAGCTTTGTCACCTGGAACCCTTTCCTGGCCCCCGAACACCCGTCTCTCTCTCTGAGGGGGTTCGCTGTGTCTCTGATAGAACAGATAAAGTGAGCCGTCCTGCTCACACTGCTGCACACTGGACACACAGACACAATCATCTGGTAGAGATGATTCAGCTTTCATTAAAAAACACTTTCTGCATCCTTGAACACACACTTCCTCCTCAGTGAGTTGAAGTGAGCAGAATGAGAGTTCACTGCTGTTTCTACCTGCAGCACGTCGTCTTCACCAGCTTTGGTAACCCATGACAACGCCTGTGCCATCCTCCTGGTCCACTTTGTTTCAGAGCTTCAGCTGACTTTGACTTTTTTTGTTGTTGCTGTGTTATTTTTTATAATTTGTCTCCTTCTCTTTGTGTGTGTGTGTGTGTGTGTGTGTGTGTGTGTGTGTGTGTGTGTGTGTGTGTGTGTGTGTGTGTGTGTGTGTGTGTGTGTGTGTGTGTGTTTAGCCCTTCTCTAACGGCATGCAAGTCAGCGATGACTACGACATCCTTCCTCCACGGCACACACCAACTCAGCCCACCCTGGCCAGTAGCCACAAGTGAGTGTTACACACACACACACACACACACACACACACACACACACACACACACACACACACACACACACACACACACACACACACACACACACACACACACACACACACACACACACACACACACGATGGGAGCATTTATCCTGCAGGATACAAACCGTTTTTCCTGAGAGGTGCGTGGAGGCCTGAGATGATGACTGTGTGTGAGTGTGTGTCCGATGATGCCCCCTACTGGACTGCCCGACACACTGCAGCTGTGTGCAACAGAACTGGACAGGTGTGTGTGCTCTGCAGGTTGAAGTGGACAGCAGTTGTAATGAACGTTGTTGCATGTTAGAGCGTCACTGACCTGACACGCATGTTCCTGCTTCACCTGAAGTCGTCCTCCTCCAGGACCTCCCACCAGCGAGCTGCAGTCACCTGAGGGAGCTTTGACAAATGCCATCTGGCCGTCTGAGAGGCTTTTAGCTGCAGCTGTGATTAGATGAGGTGTTGCTGTGTATCAGGTTGTAGAGGAGGAGGATGGAGGAGGATGGAGGAGGATGGAGGAGGATGGAGGAGGATGGAGCTGATGAAGCCTCAGCTCAAAGAGGAAACTCTGATTCTCCTGAAAACAAGTCGGTGTTGTAACATAACGTGCGGTTGTTGTAGGACTGATGCACACACACACACACACACACACACACACACACACACACACACACACACACACACACACACACACACACACACACACACACACACACACACACACACACACACACACACACACACACACACACACAGACAGACAGACGCACGCACGCACACACACACACACACACACACACACACACACGCACGCACGCACGCACGCACGCACGCACACACACACACACACACACACACACACACAGACAGACAGACAGACAGACAGACAGACGCACTCACTCACTCACACACACACACGGTAACAGCTGCCACACAAGGAGGACGGAGGACAGACGAGTCTCTGACAGCAGAGAGGACAGGACAGACAATCTGATACTCTGACATGAAAAGCTGCTCCATAAAGTCAGACAGTGATGGATGTCCGTGGAGGTCAGAGGTCAGAGGTCAGAGGGCTGTAGTTCTTTTGCTCGTCTCTGAGCGTTGGGATGTGTCATCTTTGTTTTCTCAGTTCAGTTCTCTTTATTGGATGACGTTTTGGATTAAACATGTTTTCCAAAGCATAAACTCTTCTATAAATATTAGAATATTAAATGTAAAAATGACAAAATAAAAAACAAACAAAAAGGAAAGATCCGTAAAATCTTCCTTTGAAACATGTCTTACTGTTTGTTACTAACGTCTCCTGCTACTTCTACAGTCTGTCTGTCAAAGGTATTATATATATATATACACAGACATGATATATATACCATATGGCTGAATTGATCAACAAGTCTTTAATTTGTCTATAATTTTATTATTTTAAGCAGCTTGACAGAAAATGAATTTCCGTTTCAACATTTTTCACAATGAACACAGATTCTGTTTCTTCTTTCTAGACATTCACACTGTCAGTTTCAATCATAATAATCTCTGATTCTATATTCATTTGTCTTTTTAAAGGAGGTTTTATTTGGGTCAGATGTTTTGCTTATTGAAATTCTCTGTCTGGTAAATTGTAGCGTTCTAGTTTATGTACCAATTGGTTTTCTGTTTATTGTCTTTATCTGTTTGGATTATTTGTGAGTTGCTGATTATTTTCGTCATATTTTCACGTCTCCTCTCCGTCTGCATGCTGCGTACCTGATGTCATGTTAGTGTCGCGTCAGGGTTAGAACTACAATTATTTGAATGACTTCTTATAGAAACCAACAGACACAAACACAGTGAGGGAGAACAGTGTGAGTGAGAACAGTGTGAGTGAGAGAAGTGTGAGGGAGAGAAGTGTGAGTGAGAGAAGTATGAGTGAGAGAAGTGAGTGAGAGACAGTGTGAGTGAGAGAAGTGTGAGTGAGAGAAGTGTGAGTGAGAGAAGTATGAGTGAGAGAAGTGAGTGAGAGAAGTGAGTGAGAACAGTGTGAGTGAGAGAAGTGTGAGTGAGAGAAGTGAGTGAGAGAAGTGAGTGAGAACAGTGTGAGTGAGAGAAGTGTGAGTGAGAGAAATGTGAGTGAGAGAAGTGAGTGAGAGAAGTGTGAGGGAGAGAAGTGTGAGTGAGAGAAGTATGAGTGAGAGAAGTGTGAGTGAGAACAGTGTGAGTGAGAACAGTATGAGTGAGAGAAGTGTGAGTGAGAGAAGTATGAGTGAGAGAAGTGTGAGTGAGAACAGTGTGAGTGAGAACAGTGTCAGTGAGAGAAGTGTGAGTGAGAGAAGTGAGTGAGAGAAGTGAGTGAGAACAGTGTGAGTGAGAGAAGTGTGAGTGAGAGAAGTGTGAGTGAGAGAAATGTGAGGGAGAGAAATGTGAGTGAGAGAAGTGAGTGAGAGAAGTGTGAGGGAGAGAAGTGTGAGGGAGAGAAGTGAGGGAGAACAGTGTGAGTGAGAAGTAAGAGGGAGAGAAGCTGACGGTGCTGATGTTCACAGAGCCTCCAACCCGTTCAGCAGTCCTGTGATGGAGCGGCCACGCGGCCTGATGGAGCAGCTGGAGGACAACACTCACATCCCTTCATCCAACACCTGTCTGAGTCAGGCTCCCATCAGCCTCTCTGTTCCCAGCAGGTACCGTGCAGGTTACCATGGTGACATGGCCGTGATGCTTTCAGTAGTTACCAGCACATCATAACATAGCACCGAATGTGTCCGTGTCACTTTTCACCATCATTTCTGTTTCAGTCAGATGTTGAGTACTTGCATATATTTTATATATTTTAAATATATACATATTTATATACCCCATGCACATCACTCATAAAGCTGTCCTTATCACTGATGTGCAATATATATTATATCCTGAGAAATTTACAATTAACAATATTTTTATTATCACCAACGTGTGATAATTATCAGTTTTTCTGTACACTTCACTGTGTAGATCAAAGCTTATTTTATTTATTTTGTGTATATAGATTGTATGTTTGTGTATTTATACATTTATTTTTATTTTTTTAAATGTATTGTATCCCATCTTATATTAACTTATTTTATCTTGTTTTATTTACCGTATCGTATCCTGTCGTATTGTATTTTAGTTAATCTGATGTGATCTAAAAACATGTCCTCTCATGCAGACACCTGGAGAAAGGCCCTGCAGAGCCCTCTGTGGAGAAGAGGCCCCGCCCCCCTGAGCCAGGTGAGCCCTTTATGTCTGTTACATCGTTTGATAGAGGGATGTAATGAGCAGGGAGGACATTTGTCTCCGGAGGAGTTTCTCGTTGGTTCCAGCAGAATGTTCTCTCTCCTTCTCAGAGGATTTTAAATGAAGCGTGTTGTTCCCTGTCGGAGCGTCTCTGTGAACTTTGACCTCTACACGTGTCCCTCAGGTGGACTCTCCGACTCTGTGAGAGGACTGATGTCAGGTGCTGCCCATATCAGCCTCTGCCCCTTCAACACCAACAAGGTTCCCTCTGACTACGACATCCTGCTCCCCCCACAAGGTATCCCCCCCAGCCCCCTATCTTACAGGTCCCTGTGTCTCAGCTGTTGTCCAGTCAGTTCGTGTCCTCATGGGACACGTCCGAGCACTCAGTCTGTGTCTTCTGCTGTGTTTCAGCATTAGAGGAGCATTTCACCGGCCGCCCTCCGTCCCAGCCTCCTCCTCCACCTGTGAGACACAGCTTCTCTGACATGTCCTCCTCTTCACCGTCCTCCTCCTCCAGCTTCTCCTCGTCCTCCTCCTCCGTCAGCACTCGACCACACCGGCCGTCCTCTGGACACGAGCACCTGCTGTTGGCCCCCGGTGAGCTCAGTCCACCTCTGTCCAATGTGATGTTGAATATGCTCTGAGTTACAGTGACACTGTGTGGACGGGCTGGTTGACATGTCTCTCTCTGTGTCCTCTGTTGTGTAGAGACGGTGTTCGACGCTCTGAAGAGTGCAGCTCCTCTGCCTCCAGCCAGACGACACGCTGACAGTGTGAGAGCAGACCTGGAGTACGACCACCTACCGACAAGTCAAGGTACAGTTAGAGGAAACTTCTGTCTGCTCCGTGTCCACATGAGTGCATCACATTATTTTTGCTGGTCTCCTAAAGGTGTTGAACTGGATTCACTTCCCACGCAGACGTATTAAAACACATCTGACAGAATGTACAGAAACCCTGAGACGTGTGTTCGAACATTTAGGAGACAGGAAACTGGTGAGGTGGTGAACTGAAGGCTGATTGTACAAATTAGGTTAGGTTAGGTAGGGTTAGGTTGGGTTGGGTTAGGTAGGGTTAGGTTGGGTTGGGTTGGGTTAGGTAGGGTTAGGTTGGGTTAGGTTGGGTTGGGTTAGGTAGAGTTGGGTTAGGTAGGGTTGGGGTTGGGTTGGGTTGGGTTAGGTTGGGTTGGGTTGGGTTAGGTAGGGTTAGGTTGGGTTGGGTTGGGTTAGGTAGGGTTAGGTTGGGTTAGGTTGGGTTGGGTTAGGTAGAGTTGGGTTAGGTAGGGTTGGGTTGGGTTAGGTTGGGTTGGGTTAGGTAGGGTTAGGTTGGGTTGGGTTGGGTTAGGTAGGGTTGGGTTGGGTTGGGTTAGGTAGGGTAGGGTTGGGTTAGGTTGGGTTGGGTTAGGTTGGGTTGGGTTAGATAGGGTTAGGTTGGGTTGGGTTAGATAGGGTTAGGTTGGGTTAGGTAGGGTTGGGTTGGGTTGGGTTGGGTTGGGTTGGGTTTAGGGTTAGGTTAGGTTGGGTTGGGTTAGGTAGGGTTGGGTTAGGTAGGGTTAGGTTGGGTTGGGTTAGGTAGGGTTGGGTTGGGTTAGGTTGGGTTGGGTTAGGTAGGGTTAGGTTGGGTTGGGTTGGGTTAGGTTGGGTTGGGTTGGGTTGGGTTGGGTTAGGTAGGGTAGGGTAGGGTTGGGTTGGGTTGGGTTAGGTTAGGTTGGGTTGGGTTGGGTTGGGTTAGGTAGGGTTAGGTTGGGTTGGGTTGGGTTGGGTTAGGTTAGGTAGTTACTTTATTAATCCCCGAGGGGACATTTTTTCGCTACAGCAGCAGACAGGAAGCAATAAGATAATAATAGAATAATAGAAAAGGAATAAAATAGCAGTAAAAAATATTAAATATAAATATAAAATATAAAATGCACAGTATATACAGTACAGTATATATCTATATATTTTATATACAAACAACCAAGAAACACAGTCAACAGTGTTATTGTTGTGTGATGGAGTTTGCCAGAGGTGAGTTATTGTACAGTCTTATTGCGGTCGGCAGGAATGATCTCCTGTATCAGGAATGATCTCCTGTATCTGGAATGATCTCCTGTATCAGGAACGATCTCCTGTATCAGGAACGATCTCCTGTATCTGGAACGATCTCCTGTATCTGGAACGATCTCCTGTATCAGGAACGATCTCCTGTATCAGGAACGATCTCCTGTATCAGGAACGATCTCCTGTATCAGGAACGATCTCCTGTATCAGGAACGATCTCCTGTATCTGGAACGATCTCCTGTATCAGGAACGATCTCCTGTATCTGGAAAGATCTCCTGTATCAGGAATGATCTCCTGTATCAGGAATGATCTCCTGTATCAGGAACGATCTCCTGTATCAGGAACGATCTCCTGTATCAGGAACGATCTCCTGTATCTGGAACGATCTCCTGTATCAGGAACGATCTCCTGTATCTGGAAAGAGCTCCTGTATCAGGAACGATCTCCTGTATCTGGAACGATCTCCTGTATCTGGAACGATCTCCTGTATCAGGAACGATCTCCTGTATCTGGAAAGATCTCCTGTATCAGGAATGATCTCCTGTATCAGGAACGATCTCCTGTATCTGGAACGATCTCCTGTATCAGGAACGATCTCCTGTATCAGGAACGATCTCCTGAATCAGGAACGATCTCCTGTATCTGGAACGATCTCCTGTATCTGGAACGATCTCCTGTATCAGGAACGATCTCCTGTATCAGGAAAGATCTCCTGTATCAGGAACGATCTCCTGTATCAGGAACGATCTCCTGTATCTGGAAAGATCTCCTGTATCAGGAATGATCTCCTGTATCAGGAATGATCTCCTGTATCAGGAATGATCTCCTGTATCTGGAACGATCTCCTGTATCAGGAACGATCTCCTGTATCAGGAAAGATCTCCTGTATCAGGAACGATCTCCTGTATCAGGAACGATCTCCTGTATCTGGAAAGATCTCCTGTATCAGGAATGATCTCCTGTATCAGGAATGATCTCCTGTATCTGGAACGATCTCCTGTATCAGGAACGATCTCCTGTATCAGGAACGATCTCCTGTATCTGGAACGATCTCCTGTATCAGGAATGATCTCCTGTATCAGGAATGATCTCCTGAATCAGGAATGATCTCCTGTATCTGGAATGATCTCCTGTATCTGGAACGATCTCCTGTATCAGGAATGATCTCCTGTATCAGGAATGATCTCCTGTATGTGGAATGATCTCCTGAATCAGGAATGATCTCCTGTATCAGGAATGATCTCCTGAATCAGGAATGATCTCCTGTATCAGGAATGATCTCCTGTATGTGGAATGATCTCCTGTATCAGGAATGATCTCCTGTATGTGGAATGATCTCCTGAATCAGGAATGATCTCCTGTATCAGGAATGATCTCCTGAATCAGGAACGATCTCCTGTATCAGGAATGATCTCCTGTATCTGGAATGATCTCCTGTATCTGGAATGATCTCCTGTATCAGGAATGATCTCCTGAATCAGGAATGATCTCCTGTATCAGGAATGATCTCCTGTATGTGGAATGATCTCCTGAATCAGGAATGATCTCCTGTATCAGGAATGATCTCCTGAATCAGGAACGATCTCCTGTATCAGGAATGATCTCCTGTATCAGGAATGATCTCCTGTATCTGGAATGATCTCCTGTATCTGGAACGATCTCTTGTATCTGGAATGATCTCCTGTATCAGGAATGATCTCCTGTATCTGGAATGATCTCCTGTATCTGGAATGATCTCCTGTATCTGGAATGATCTCCTGTATCAGGAATGATCTCCTGAATCAGGAATGATCTCCTGTATCTGGAATGATCTCCTGTATCAGGAACGATCTCCTGTATCAGGAATGATCTCCTGTATCAGGAATGATCTCCTGTATCTGGAATGATCTCCTGTATCTGGAACGATCTCCTGTATCTGGAATGATCTCCTGTATCAGGAATGATCTCCTGTATCTGGAATGATCTCCTGTATCTGGAATGATCTCCTGTATCAGGAATGATCTCCTGAATCAGGAATGATCTCCTGTATCAGGAATGATCTCCTGTATGTGGAATGATCTCCTGTATCAGGAATGATCTCCTGTATGTGGAATGATCTCCTGAATCAGGAAGGATCTCCTGTATCAGGAATGATCTCCTGAATCAGGAACGATCTCCTGTATCAGGAACGATCTCCTGTATCAGGAATGATCTCCTGTATCTGGAATGATCTCCTGTATCAGGAATGATCTCCTGTATCTGTCCTTGTGACAGCAGCTGGAGGAGTCTTTAGGAGAACGTCCTCCTCTGTCCCTGCAGCAGGTGGAGAGGGTGGTCAGGATTATCCAATATGGATAATAGTTTGTTCAATTCAAAATTCAGCGTGAGATGTTTCGTTATATCGTATGTATGATCATATTATCATATCACGTCATAGTGATCACTTCATCATTAACATTCAGAACAGCAGAGTAATTTGATTGTGAGCCGTAATTGTTCCATTAACATCTTTCAATAGTAAAAGGTAGAAGCCAGCTCAAACCTCCAATCACACACTGATCAATAATTCATCATCGCTCTCTCAACATTATCCTCAACTCATCCCACCCAGAGACCAGAGGTCAGCTGTTCCAACTCTCTGGTCCGCCATGGAGCTCTGCAGCTGCTGAAATACATAATGAGGTCACGATGATGTCAGAATGAATACATAATGAGGTCATGATGAATACAGTACATGATGTCAGTGTGATGTCATGATGATGTCAGGATGAAATCAGGATGAATACATGATGTCAGGATGAATATATGATGAAGTCACGATGAGTACATGATGATGTCAGGATGATGATGTCAGATTCAGGAAGGTCTTGTTGCCTCTATCTACATGAAGCCTGAAAATACCGAGTCCTTCTCATCTCAACCACATTAACTCGACTCAGACATCACAGTCAGTTGTAGAATTAACATGAAAAAGACTTAAAGAGCTCCAGAACAGAGCAGCAGGAGTTTAATCAGATCTTCAGATAGAGTCGCGTAGTTTCAGTGTAAAAGTTGTGCAGCTGTTCCACCCACACCTATAGAGACGTTCCTGTTCCCAGCACACACTCTGACACTCTACATCTGACCTCTGTTTCAATCCACCGTCCTGTAAGAGGAAGTCTGTTTGTGAATAAGGTGAGCTTTCTATTTGCTTTGGTATCGATCTTTTGCACTGGTGACCAGAGACGCCACTGAAGTCCACTGAACTCATCTTCATTCTGATATTCATTTTCATATGACTGTATGTTCCCTTTGTTTTAGACCTAATCATTTCACACAGTCTGACTCCACATCCTGGATGTGCTGGTGGGATTTAAGATCGAGAGAAAGCTTTGAAATTTCAAATGATTTCATTTATTTTATTCGACCAAAGAAAAAAGGATGTTTGGTAGAAAAGTTACTTACAAAGAAAACCGAGTCGGAGTTGATCTCTGTGCTCTGATTGGCTCAGACAGTCTCATCAACATGAACAATGATTCTTACTTTGAGCAGAGATGCAAAGTGTTGCTGAAACTTTGAATGATTTTAATGGTGTTTTGGTTCCAGAAGTTATTTTCAGACCAGTTTTTAGAATTTTTGGCATTTCTTTGTAAAATAATATTCTATACTGTATATAATACCAACAGTTATTACTGATACTGTAAAACAGTGTCAGAGTTATCGTTCTGTTGAAGCAACAAACGTCATGACTCACATGTTTCTGCCTGCTTGCTGTTTGTCCGCTGTTGTCATGACATGTTGTCTCTCCGTCCCTCTCAGTACCGATGGAGTGTCTGCAGGCGCCGGCCCGGCCGCCCAAACCGTTCCCCAGGAAGATCCCTCCGGACATCCATCCAGGAAAACCCCCCAGCCTGGAGTCCGAGAACGAAGACGCAAAGATCGCCAAGCTGATGGGGGAGGGTTACTCCTTCGACGACGTGAAGCGGGCGCTGATGATCGCCCAGTACAAAGTGGATGTGGCCCGAAACATCCTGCGAGAGTTTGCCTTAGTGACCCCGAGACTGAACCTGTAGTCCTGAGAGACGGTGGAGCTGCGCCTCTACAAAGGGCTTCTTTACTCTGACAAACAGAGATGGACGGAAACAGGAATATTTGAGGGGAGACTTGCCTTTTGTTGCAGAAGAGAAAATGACGCACAACAAAGTGTCTGAAACCACATCAGACAGGAGAGAGAATAAACGGAGAGCAGACGGAGTGATTTTACCGGAGGCGGAGGCCTCCTGTTGTTTACAGCGAGCCGAGCCGGTGCTGGCCTCTGGTTTTAAAGGCTCCTGTACGCCTGTTTAAAAAGCCCTGATGCTGCTAAGGTTCCTCTCTCATCCTGCCAACCTGCAGACTTTTAGTTTGAAGGGCCTTTCAGACGAGACACTCACTTCCTGTTCATTTCAGCTTACAGTAGATGCACAACCTGTTTTTATGTACAACCAGCGGGGGGAGCCAGACTCCACCTTTCCCTTTTTCTAACTCCCTCCTGTCCTCCCTCACTGTGTCTTTGTTCCTCCTCCTCTTCCTCCTCCTCCATCATGAGTTACTCAGTCCACTGAGAGTCCGGTTGATGCCTTACTGATGATCTGGTTTCCCTCCGACCTGAAGAAAGTGTAGAGGAGCAGTGTTTAGTGGAGCAGCAGGGCTCCACCCTCTTTGTTTCTGCTCCTCCAGCGGAGGATTAATCAGCTAAATGACTTTCTTCATCTGCGGCCAGCGATCCTCCGAATGTATTTGTTCTGCATGAGTGAGCTACACCTTCGTACACCCCTCTCAGGCCCAGTTCTGCCCTCAAGTGAATAATGTTTGTGGATTGTTTAGTGATTTTCCATCTCCAAAGCTCGACTATTGTGCCTGCATTTCAGCCTGAAGCATTTAAAACACAGGAGCGGCCTGTTGTGTCGCAGCTCAGAGACGATGCGCTCTGCAGCCTTCATCGGTTACATCTCGTGGTGAAACGTCCTCCGCCTGTTTCAGGAGTCACTCGACAGCTCTGCAGCATCTATGCATTTCTCCTGATGTGACGTTGTCACGGGGACACAGGGGTGGACAGAAAACTGCAGCATTCAAACTATGAGATGCGTCACCTGTTAAGGTTAAACCCCCTTTACCTCAGAATCAGCTGTATTTCTCCCTGAAGACTGCAACATGTTCACCTGTGCATCATTTGATGTCTTCATGTTGGGGTGGTGTGAGCGGCGGTAGATCTGTGCCAGTAGTTTAGAGTAGGACAGCAGCCATGTTTCCATGGATGGTAAAACCCTGATGTTATGCCTCAGTAATTAGTCACTCACGATTCCTCTTTATAATTTGTGACAACAGTGTACTCAGAGTAATTGTTGAGATGTAGAAGTGGGAGCACGGTGACATCATCACAGCGTCTGACGGGACCAGGAACACCAGCAGCCAGGTGGTCCGACAGGTGAACTAACAAGTCTGTCTGTCTGTCCGACCGGTGGGTCCATTTAAATCAGGCCTCATCACATCAACACTCTCCTTCGTCACAGTTACGATGTTGTTCTGACAAACTGTGGAAATAAGAATCCAGCTGGAAACCAGTGAAATGATCCTTTAAAGTCTGACATCATTTCTGCTGTGAATCTGAACTGTGATGACTTGTTTCCAGAAAAACATCCAGCTTGTCGGTTATGTAAGGAAACACCTTTCTGTGCATCCTAATTTCTCTGCAGCTTACCTGCTGCCGTGTAGACGCATCAGATGTTTGCATCCTGACAGGACAATGTGCTCCATGAATATGATGTGTAACTTTTGTTATATTCTCAGCACACATGTAGAAAAGTGAGCGCGGTGTCTGGAGACGGTGCATCATCAGGTGTGTCGTCGAGTCGCTCCGACAGACAGACGACTCCTGTCGGCCCGTCGTGCTCTGAGTGAGTCCAAAGTCTTCCCAGATATGAGCTGAATAAACACTCAGAACAACAGTACTGACCCATATTCACCTGCAGCCATTATTAGGGTATCAAAATGAATTTAAGAAGATGTAGTTTTGTTCAGAGGAGCGTTAAACTCTTGATTGATTTATGTCCCAGTCACAGAGCAGATAACTCAGAGTTTCTGCTCAAAGAACAAATCATTTCATCCTGATGATCACACAGCAGGAATATAATCATCCCGTCCTAATAACACGGATCACACTGACTTTTCTCCAAACATCCACTCATATTGGGACTCCGAGCGTGAAAACACTTTTTGGAACAAGCCAGGGATCGCAACAGCATTCTCATAATTGGAATACGATCTTATCAGGTTATCTTAGCTCTGATCTCACATTCAAACTCCTCAAAGTAAAACCAGGTTACCATGGCTACCAGGTTAACAAAAGCTCAAACAGGAATAAAATGATGCTCTCTGGTGGAGATAAAGTAGCCGTCAGTAAATGTGCTCTTGAAGATAGTTCATTGATCATTCTGATGATGTGCTCAGTGTCTCCATACAGAGGAGGTCTGCAGAGCTCCTCCTTCCATTGTGGAGCAGCACTTTAAAGGGGATCACCACTGCTGTTTAAAATGTACATATGTTAATATCAGGAGTCAGTCGGTAGAAAATTAGTGAGCAAGGAGGAAGTCTGATAACCAAGTCTCTCATTACTTGTTATCATCAAGTGCAGACAGCTTCAGAAAACATGATGATCCTGCACAGAACAACCATAAAAATATGTCAAATAAACAAAAACACGTAAAAAAGACATCATCATGCACTTCAGTATTGATTATTCATCATAAGCAGATTAATCTGCTGCCCTGATGAAGAAAGATGGAGGTTTATTTACAAACTCAATATATGATTATATTGTGGTTATTTGTACTGAACCAGAAAATATTCTCTGATCCTCCAAACACTCTGCCAGACTGCTGCCAGAAAAGAGAATAGTTAATGTGTTAATACTCCACACGCAGAAGAAAAGAATTCAGATTTGAGATTCAGTGGAACTCCCCTTTAATTTGATGCCTCATATTTGCACTTGTTGGTTTTAACTTTTATTTCTTCAAACTTGAAAGACTGAGCTCAGAATCGTCCATTCCTTTGGACTCCCTTGTGAAGGGGGAAAGTGGCCTTAGGTTGCAAAGGGCAGGTTTTATTTTCTGATTCCATTTTAATAATATTGTGCTCTGGTGACAAAACGATTTGTTGATAACATGTAAAGCATAGAGTATTGTACAATTAATTTATATATTATTAATGCTTTGATGTTATTTTCCTGAATAAGTACATGAAAAGTCACAATTCTTTTGTTATATTTAATTGTGTGTATGTGTCAGGATACTGTGGGACAGCTGTTTCCTGACAGGCTGGTTGTGTATAAAATAAACACGTTACTATGAGCCGGACGCATCCAGTGAGAAATTATGACTTCAGCGAGCTGCTGAACTCAGAAAGGTTGTTTGACTGATGGAAGGTGGATTTAAAGGAAGACTGTCTGTCTCAACTGGTTGGGGTGAGCAGAGAGAGAAAAGAACAGCATAGACAGACAAAAAACAATGAACACTGGACAGGTTGGTGAGGCCAGGAACAAGAAACAATACGGGAGATGTGATCTCTCTCAAATCCTGAGAGGACTCTCGTTGCAGCATTTCACATCAACTGGAGGTTTTTCAGCGAGTCACTGGAACGTCCTGATAATAAAGAATTACAACCCCGTTCCCAAAATGTAAATTAAATACAGACTGCAATATTTGCAAATCATTTAAACCCATATTTAATTAAAATAGTTGTTGCTTAATGAAAAATATCTTCTCATTGTGAATCTGATGCAGCATCACGTCTCTATAAAGTTGTTCCAGGATCATGTTCACCACTGAGCTGCATCAACTCTTCTTTTAACAACACTCTGGAAACGTTGGGGAACTGAGGAGACCAGTTTCTGGAGTTTTGAAAGTGAAATGTGGTCCCATTCTTGCCTGATAGAGGATTTCAGCTGCTCAACAGTTCAGGGTCTCCTTTGTTGTATTGTTCATGTCCTGATGCTCCAGATGTTTTCAGTGATTGACAGGTCTGGACTGCAGGAGGCCAGTTTATCAGCGGACTCTTCTACTAGAGAACCATGCTGTTGGAATACGTGCAGAATGTGGTTGGACGTTGTTCTGCTGAAATAAACAAGACCTTCCCTGAAAGAGACGTTGTCTGGATGGCAGCATATGTTGCTCCAAAACCTGAATATATCATTCAGCATTAATGCTTCCTTCCAGATGTTCAAGCTACCCATGCCATGTGCACTAATGCATCCTGTACCATCACAGATGCTGGCTTTAGAACTGAGCTGATAACAAGCTGGATGGTCCCTCTCCTCTTTAACCTGGAGGATGCAGCGTCCATGATTTCCAAACAGAATCTCAGATTGTGATCCATCAGACCTCAGGACAGTTGTCCACTTCGCCTCAGTCCATCTGTTGTTGTTTTTTTAGCATTACACGACTATTCCAGTCTTCTGTTGCCCTTGTCCCAACTTTTTTGAGACCCTGAACTGTTGAGCAGCTGAAATCCTATATCAGGCAAGAATGGGACAACATTTCACTTTCAAAACTAGCAACTGGTCTCCTCAGTTCCCAGTGTTTCCAGAGTGTTGTTAAAAGAAGAGGTGATGCAGCTCAGTGAACTTGACCGTGTCCCAACTTTTTTGAAACATGTTCTTGCCATCAAATTCAAAATGAACAGATATTTGTTATAAAACAGCAAAATGTCTCAAGCATCTGATATGTTGTCTTTGGTCTGTTTTCAATTAAAAATAAGTTTGTGATTTGCAAATCATCAAATTCTGTTTTTATTAAAAAATTTCACAGCGTCCCAATTTTTCGGCATTGTAAATCCTTTATGTCTGCAAGACATGCATGAAGACTCCGTCACGTCTGTCACATGCTCAGTGGGAACCTGCTCTCGTCCGTGAAGACCGCAGGGCGCCGACGGAGAAGCTGCCGATCTCGGTGTTCTCCGGTAAAGTCCGATCTCCCCGCACGGTGTCGGGTTGTAAGCACAGACCCCACTTGTGGACGTCGGGTCCTCGTACCGTCCTCATGGAGTCTGTTTCTGACAGTTTGAGCAGAAACATGCACATTAGTGGCCTGCTGGAGGTCATTTTGTAGGGCTCTGGCAGCGCTCCTCCTGCTCCTCCTTGCACAAAGGAGCAGATAGCGGTCCCGCTGCCGGGTTGTTGTCCTCCTACGGCTCCCTCCACGTCTCCTGGTGGACCGGCCCGTCTCCCGGTATGTCCTCCGTCCTCTTGACACTGTGCTGACAGACACAGCAAACCTTCTTGCCACAGCGTGCATTGATGTGCCATCCTGGATGAGCTGCACTACCTGAACAACTTCTGTGGGCTGGAGACACCTCATGCTCCCTCTAGTGGTGAGGACACTGGCAAAATGCAAAAGGGACCAACGATCATCCAGAAAGGACGAGGACAGAGAAACGGTCTGTGGTCACCACCTGCAGAACCGTTCCTTTATAGGGTTGTCTTGATAATTGCCTCATTTCCACCTGTTTGTTCCATTTGTACAACAGCAGGTGAAACTGATCCTCAATCAGTGTTGATCCGAACTGGACAGCTTGATTTCACACAAGTGGGATTGATTGGAGTTACATTGAGTTGTTCAAATGGTCCCTTTATTTTTTTCAGCAGTTTATTAATGAAAATATAATGTTACAGAATGTGGTCAAAAATATGTTAAAGTGTCAAAAAATGTCATACTATAGTATGTTGTCCAAAATATGAAAAAAAATAAAAGCCACACTATAGTATGAAGTCCAAAATGTGAAGTTTTTCATGCTTTTTGGACATGAGGGTCCCCCTAAATAAAGGGGTGCATGGAGTGACACAGAACAAAGAGATACTGCAGTTAAAGATCTGTTGAGAGTTGTGAAATTTCCCAGTAGACACAGCTCAGGGTCTAACGGGAAGGTGACCCCTGCGATCGACAGTCAAGGTATTCCAAAAGTCATGCCAGAAGGTTCTCACCTTTGTGCAAAGCCAGGTACAGTGTAGGAAGGAGCCGACCTCTAAACCACATCTGAAACCCATTTCTGATAGTTCAGGTTTGGATTTATGTAGCTTCTGAGGGGTGAGGTACAGTTGATGAAGAAAATTATAATGACCAAGTCTGTACCGAGCATTAACCGTTGCTGACAAACTGTTCTGACATAAATCTGACCAGAGTTGCTCATCAATTGTTATATTCAAGTCTGACTCCCATCTCATCCTGGATCTGTGTAGTCCTGGCTTTGGGCCCTCATTCAGCCACATGGAGAACATTTTAGAATTACATTTGTACACATTTCCCTCATGAAGCAATTTTTCCAGGTTAGTTAAGACAGGTCGAGTCATTCCAGGGTCCAGGTTGGTTCTCAAAAAAGATCTGAACTGGAGGTAACAAAAGAAAGTTCTACTGGACAAGTCATACTTTCTCTTCAATTGTTCAAAAGACAGGAGAAGTCCTTTTTCAAAGCAATCTTCCAGATGCTGGATTCCTCTATCATGCCACGTCCCCAGAATCTTGTTATTTAGAGTCATGGGTATAAGTTCATTTTGTCTTAGAGGAGTTTTGGGGGACAGTCCCATATTCAATACAAGATGTTTGTGAACTTCATACCACATTTTAATAAAATGTTTCAAAATAGGATTGTCTGTCCTGTTGGATATGGTTTTAGAGTTCCATTTATAAATAAAATCACTGGAGGTTTCTTCTTTCAGAGGATGGAGTGCAATTTGTATCCAAGAGGGGACAAAATCAGGGTCAAAAAATGACGAAACAGATCACATCGGGGCTACTAAATAATATTTTTTTTAAATTGGGCAGTCCAAAACCTCCTCGATATGATCCCATGTTCATTTTTTCATTGACACCATGGGTGTTTTACAGTTCCATAAAAACTGTCTAACGTGTTTGTTGAGGGTTTTAAATAAAGTTTAAGGTAATGGAACGGGAAAATACTGGAAAAGATACTGCAACCTCGGGAGAATATTCATTTTCACAGTTTATTCAACCATTTAGAGTAATGGGTAGATTCAATGCTGTCGAAGTCTGTCCATTCGTGGTAATTTTGGCTCTGGGTTTATGGTAAAGGATTTTCACCCAATTGATAAACAAATGGCCAAATCCAAACGTTCCCAAAACTTTGAATAAATACGGCCACTCTAGCCTATCAAAGGGCTTTTCAGCATCTAATGCTACACGAGGCTCAGTTTCAGATTTTGTTAGCTGAATAATATTAAATAGTCTGCAAAAAGTATTGGTTGATGAACGTTTCAAAATAAAGCCGCTCTGGTCTGGGTTTATTAGATTTGGTAAGTATTGGCCGAGCCTGTTAGCCAGAGCTTTGGAAATCAATTTATAATATGAATTCAATAATGAAATGGGTCAAAAAGAGGAACACTTTAATGGGTCTCTATTTTTTTTTGTGAATCACAGTGATGAATGATTCAGGAAGAGTTTGAGTTTTGGATGCTAAATTAATTACATCCATTAGAAGGGGGGTTGAGTAAGTCTTTAAATTCTGTGTAGAACTCAGGGGGAAGCCGTCCTCTCCTGGTGATTTATTCAATCGTAGTGAGCCGACGGCCTTTTCGACTTCTTTCTGGGTGAAGGGCAAGTCAAGATTCTTTTGGTCTTCGTGGCTGAGTTTCAATAGTGGACAGAAATTCATCAATCTTAGTCAGATGCTCTGGCGATTCTGATGTATATAGATTTGAATAAAACTGTTTGAATGTGCCATTCATTTCTGTTGGGTTGTATGAGGTTGAACTCGTTTCAGTTTGGATTGCATTAATTGTCCTTGAGCGTTCTTCTGTTCTCAATTGCCAGGACAGAATTTTGAGCTTTCTCTCCCAATTCATAATATTTTTGTTTGGTTTTTTTAAATGTATTTTTCACCTCTATAGGTATGTAATGTATTGTATTTCAGTTTTTTTTTTTTAACCAGCCGTTGATTGTTGAAACTCCTTTTCCAATTTCAAAATATCTGCTTCTAGCTCATTTATCTCTGCCATATATTGATTTTTGATACCTTTTGTATAAGATGTTATTTGTCCTCTTAGATAAGCTTTTAGAGTGTCCCATGAAATGAAACTATTGGGGGAGGAGGCGCAGTTTGTCTCGTAAAACAATTCTATCTGGTCCCTAATAAACTGGCAGAAGTCTGGTCTATGAAGGAGAGTGGGGTTCAGATGCCATCTATACTGGTTTGCTGTTTTTTCTGGCATCAAAATAGATGGAGTCAAAGGTGAATGATCAGACAGCGTCCTAGATAAATATTCAGATTCTAGGGTTCTATGAATTAGCTGTGTTGACAGTAAGAACAGGTTGATCCTGGTTGTGAGAGTTGAGGGGCAGGAGTACAAGGAATAATCTCTAGTTTGAGGGTGCATCTGTCTCCACACATCAGTCGGGTTTAGATCGTTCATAAATGATAAATTCACTAGCAAGGACCTCCGGCTCAATTGAGTATGAACAGAATTTATAGATTATGGGATGGTGGTTTGCGCTGGAGCTGAGCAAGACATGCGGTTTGGGGAAGGCTCAGCTGAGAATCCACTGCAGCTCTCGGGCCTCGCAGATCCCCCAAAAAACCTTCAGAGAAAGCAGTGATAACCGACCCATGCGCAGCTCCTGAAGCCGTGACGAGTGAGGAGCAGCTCGGAAGCCCATCTGAACACGACCCAGGACGACGACCCAGGACGACCCAGGACGGATTGATTGACGAGGGTTAATTCAGCTTTTCACAGGACACGGAAGAAGCAGCAAGAACGTTGGTTCCTGGGCACACGGAAAGCAGTTTAAAGGAACGGTGGCAATGCAGCAGTGGAAGAGATCGAAGGGTGTGAAAAAGGTGGAGAACACGTTCGACTCGGGCATGAAAGGTGAGCGAGTGACGGTCACGCGAGACATGAAGGACGTGAAGGCGAGGGAGCCTCCTCTTCTCTACCATTGATGTCGACGACGGGGAGGTCGCCGGGATGGATCACGGATCTTGGGTCCTACTCCCATGAAAGGAAGCGGCGATCACCGGATGGTTCCGTTGGCGGCAAGGAATGATGAAAAAAAATTCCAATATGATGACTATTTGGGCACCACAGTGGTGCAGTGGTTAGCACTGTCGCCTCACAGCAAAAAGGTTCTGGGTTCAAATCCGGGCCTTCCTGTGTGAGTCTGCGTGTTCTCCGTGTGCCTGCGTGGGTTCTCTCGGTTCTCCAGCTTCCTCCCACCATCCAGAAGCATGAACCTCAGGTTAACTGGTGGTTCTACAAATGTCCCTGAGGTCCGTCTGTCTCTATGTCCTGTGATGGACTGGTGATCTGTCCAGGTGAACCCTGCCTTTGCCCAAAGTGAGCTGGGATAGGCTCCGCCCCCACCGGGACCCTCTTCAGGATAAAGCGGGTATAGATAATGGATGGATGGCTATTTGGCGGAGAAAATCTACCACCATAAGGACCCCCAACGATTGGCAGAAGGAACAACATCTGTTCGGAGTCAAAACTCGGCCGGGTGGTACAGTCAATCACAGAGGTGACACCGTTCCAGTTGGCAACGAGATGTTGCCTTTGTCTCCGCTCTCTTTTTAAAAAAACTAAATTCGGATTCCTGGCCTGGATGAGCCAATAAGGGCGATGGGTTCAGAGCTAGGGATGTAGATGGCATGAATGAGAGCGAGTGGCGGGAAGGAACGCCCAAAGCTAACCCCATGTTGGAGCGATATAAGTTCCATGGAAAGATACAAAGGGACTCTGAAAGTTTGGACCAGTTCGTGACTGAGCTAAAGCTGCTAGTAAAAGACTACAAGTACCCTAATGGGGACGAGATGATTAGAGACCAGATCGTTTTCAGTACAAGATCTCCAAGAGTCCGGGGAAAACTGCTCTGTCACGGTTCAGATTTAACGCTCGAGAAAGCGATTGACGTCGCACGCTCACATGAGCTATCACAACAGCAGCTGAAGACGAGGGGTTGCCCCGCTGCTAATATGCAGCCGGCCGGTCTGTCCACGCAGTTAGCAGGAAGCCGTTCAGTTCCGAACAAAGATACCACGGACGCAAAAGAACTGTCGGGAACGATAGCAGCGCAGCAAGGAGTGTGGAGCATGTGGAAGACAGCACGGTCGCATGCCCTGCAACAAGGGCGTCAGTGAAATAAATGCAAAAAGACCAACTACTTGCTAAGATGTGTCGGACAAACACAGTATCAGCCGACAAAATACAAGCCCAAGAAAGTCCATGCTATCTCAGAAGCACGGAACAGGCCTCGATGGATCTGGACATTGACACTATTATATAAAAGCATGAAAATACAGCAAGGGAACGGCCATTCGCTGCGGTGGAAATAGGAAAAGTGAAGCACAAACTAAAGTTCAAAACAGATACAGGTGCCCCGATAATGTGATACCAGTGAACGTGTTTCACAAAATATGAGGAAGTGTTGCATTAGGGCTGTCAGACGGCAACATCTCGGGATATGGTGGACAGAGACTTGGTCGGTGTCCTTCGTTTGCTTGGACAATTAAATGTCAGCGGAACCACAGAATACTACACGGATCATTGAAGGGGGACAGAAGGACCCGAACCCGGCATCTCGGTGTCTGAACCAAGTGCTGCAATCTGAGGAAATGGAAGGACTGACGAATCCAAACCTGGCCCTCCAGAGACCTAACAGGAACTCCGCGGTTTGGTGAAATGGGGGACAGACGAAGCTGAAAGGAAACAGGCATCTCGGTGCCCGACGGGAACTCCGCGGTGCCAGAAATGAGCTCTGTAATTTGGTGAAGTAGGGGGACAATAAAAGGAGAACAGGCATCCCGGTGCCTGAAATGAGTGCAGTAGTTTGGTGAGTAGGTGGACAGATGGAAAGAAGACGTGCAGAGCGGTGCCCCAATTGAGCGTAGTAGTTTGAGGACATGGAAGAACTGGTGAAATGGAAATGAGCAGCCTGGTGCTCGGAGAACGGCAAGACTTTAATGAAGTAGAGGGACAGGAGAATTGGAACTTGGCATCCTGGTGCCAGAACAAGCACCATCTTTATGAAATGGAAATAGGATCCTGGGACAGCTGAAACAAGGGGAAAAAGAAAAGACCGACTGGTGAACCAGCGCCTGAGACAGGCGAAGACTGAATGAGAATGAGGTGGTAGTGGAGAGGAGAACAGGAGGAAGAAACAGGATGAACCTGTTGAAGATGAAGCGTACAGGAGGAGGAATCTGTCGACCCAATGTGGAAAGTGGATCATGAAACCGTATAAAATAAAGTATAGAGGATGGGGGCCCTGTCATCCCGGTGCTGGAATTGAAGCAGAAAACCGTTGAATAAGAAGTATAGAGTAGAGAGAACCTGTCATCTCTGCGGAAAACTGTTGAAAATTAAGTGTAGAAGGGATATCTGGCATCCTGGTGCCAGAGACAATACATGGAGAATTGCTGGGATTAAATATGAAGAAGAGAGGGCATCCCGGTGCCAGAAACAAGGCAGAACTGTAGACAATTAGGTTTCAGTCCAGTAGGTGGCAGTAATGGCGAACGACGAAACCCAAGAAGAAAACAAAGCAGGTGAGGGGGATAGAGGACAGGAAGGTGCAGACCTGGCAAACCTGGTGACGTCACGGGCAGAGACTTCGAGTCTCCGCCTGCGACGTCGCCACCGGAGGGGATGATTCTGTGGATTACAGCTGTGGGAAAACAAAAACAAACAACAAACAAGAACAGTTTAACATCAATGGATTTTGAAGTTGAGTTTTGAAGTTGGAAGAAGTTCCCGATAACTTCTCGTAATCGGAGTGGTGGTAACGGTCCCTCTTTCTGATGGGACTTTTGCCGACGGAGCACAGTTCGTTTGGAGGTTTTTTGTTTGTTTTCTTCTTTCATGGCCGGTGGTGTGGATACGGCTGGAGGTGGACAGCTGTGCCCGGAGACTCCCTTTACTACAGCAGAGTGCTGCAGCAGGTGAAGGACTGCAGCTACTTTGTGCCGGCGACTTTACCAATGGATGATCTTCCTCGAGCAGAATCTCGGATGAAGGACGGCGGAGATGTGTTTTTTTTTCTCCTGGAACTCTCCCGATGGCGATTGGGCCGGTGAACCGCCTTAGCTCGGTCCCTGGTGAAAGTGGAGTTGGTGGGTTTGCTGGACGGTGTGAGGACCGTCTGCTGGGCGAAGAGGACGTCGAAGGATAAGAATGATGGTGGGGCCAATCCCGAAAGTAAGATGAGCGAGCGGCATGGCATTCCTGCACGAACAACGGGACCAGACAGATATGCCGGATGGGCAGGTATTTATATGTTTGAGGTGTGGTCCTGCTCCTGAAATTCAGATAAAATTATCTCCAAGTAGTTTTTCCTGCTTTTGTATTGGATGTTGTTGTGGCTGACTTATCTAATATAGGATCTAAGCAAATATTAAAGTCACCTCCTACAAGTTTGTACAAGTGGAAAAGTAGCACACTTCCAGGGATAGGTACATACTGCTGAAGGACTTGGTAGACCACCAAGGATCGGTACGTGGAGCTTTACGTACCGCTGAAGGACTTGGTAGACCACCAAGGATCGGTACGTGGAGCTTTACGTACCGCTGAAGGACTTGGTAGACCACCAAGGATCGGTACGTGGAGCTTTACGTACCGCTGAAGGACTTGGTAGACCACCAAGGGTCGGTACGTGGAGCTTTACGTACCGCTGAAGGACTTGGTAGACCACCAAGGATCGGTACGTGGAGCTTTACGTACCGCTGAAGGACTTGGTAGACCACCAAGGGTCGGTACGTGGAGCCTTGGGACATACCAATGGTAGAAGTGCCCTTCCGTCAGGGATCGGCACCTACTGCTGCTCCCATGAGTGACAGACCAACAACCACTTTCGATCTCTGCGCTGTTGGATTGTGAGGGTTAGGGTACATTGACTGGTTGTATTACAAGATTAATGTAATTTTCACATAGTGCACCTTTAACTAATCAGACATCATTCCAAAAAGGAGCAGTGAGAACTAAATGCTACTGTTTATCTTTGCTCCTAAAGATCAATTTATATTTGGCTGTTGACACCCAGAGGCACTCGGTAACATGTTCACTTATACACACTGAAGTTATTGGAAGGAAGGAAATAGGGAGTATTTATTAACAAAACTCTTTTTTTTTCTTCAAAATGTACACTTTATTGTCAACAACAGTACAAAACAAAAGTCTGTATTTACAACACAAGTATGGCCTTTTCATCTCACCCTCTTTGGTTTCACTGCTGACCTGATTATTTGTAAAGGAATAAAACACGAGAAAAAAAATGAACTCGGTGCACAAAAATGTTGACCAACTGTTTCATGTCATGCCATCCCACAATATGATTAAACTGTTGTAATTTTAAAAATGCCGAGCGGGGAAGTGTGCGACACGGTTAAATTCTACAAACTATTTAAAAACATGAAATTAAAAGAGAGAACAGGATGTCCACTCGGCTCGGTTGGAAAACTGCCATCCGTAAGACCAACTGGAATGTGTTTTGTTCAGGGAAACATTCAGCATGTTAGCATTAACTACGGGCCGGCTGGGGCTCAGATGGATGCCCTCTAATTATAAGGTTGGTGGTTCAATCTCCGGTTCCTCCTGTCGACATGCCAAAGTGTCCTTGGGCAAGACACTGAAACTGGATGAAGCGCTTTGTCACCCGCTGAGGTCAGCAGGCGCGATACAGCCACCGCTTCAGAAAGTCCACCAAATGACTTGAACAGAACCTTCCATGCCTGTTGAGTCACGGTGAATACTGTCATTTAGAGCATAAATCCTGAATATGGAAATGTGTTGAAAGGATTTGTTGTGTTGCAGGTCATGTTTTAACTGAACCAGAAATGATGAAGAGGTCGATTCTTCTCGGCAGAGTCTCGGGTTGTTCTGAGGGATGAACCAGAGAGTCACCATCTTTATGCACCTCATCTAATCTGCCAATCCACTGTCTTCAATTTAGGTCATCCTTCACACCATGAGCTAAAAACAACACGCAATAATACTACAGAAACTGAGCACGGCTACTGGATAGCCTTATTCACCCTCTACCCTTTCAGTACCATTTCAAACCTCCATGATGCAGCTGTAAACAAAGGCTCATCTTTCATGGTGCAGTAAAGCCATCCAGGTGGGCCGCACACAGAATATAAATACATCAACAACACAAAGAACAGAACATTGAGACCTGGCATCAGTAAAGCTCTTCAAAACCCAAACATGAGAAACAAAATCAAAATGAACGTGACAACGATGTCTCAACCTTCAACAGGTGGCGACTGTAGTGTCTTAAATGGAATCACAGGTGGACAAACTCACTTTTCTGATGTCTCACCTTTTGCTTTCTTTTCATATTTTCAGATCAAATTATTGATCAACATTGAGGAATTAAAAAAATCCCTCCTGAGATGAATAAAATGTGGAAGGATGAGTCAGCTTGTTTTAAGGGTAACATTTACAATAAACTGCATGTGTAGAAATCATTCACAGTAAATCCAGTTCCTTGTTTCATATTGTGAGTATTGACTCTTCCTCTCATGGAAACATAATGTTGAGACCGTCCATTAGCCAGTGTTACGAACCAGAGAACAGTGGGGTTATACAGCAGTGAGGCGGCTGCTTCTCAGCACCGCCCAACGGAGGCTTCACACAGCACACAAAACAAGGCCAAATTCAAATTCAAATAAACATCGGCATGCTCAGCCACAAGCATCATTAGAATTAGTTATACAGGCCTGAAAAAGTGTACAAGGAATTTACATTCTTTGAAGAAATTTAAGAGCAACAACAACAAAAAAACAGTCGTAAAGTAAAAACGAAGCCGCCAAGAAACCCGAGCGCACGGCCGGGCGGGGCGGCCCGAACAAATCATACCGGGAGCATTCACCAAGAACACAACAGAGCAGGACAGAGGAACACAAGGCATCCTGAATGCAGAGTTCAACCAGGAGGAGGGACAGCAGGCCGGACCGGCTGCTCGCACGAAGCCTGACGGAGCGCTGCAGGAGCCGGACGGAGCCGGACGGAGGCGGACGGAGGCAGATGGAGCCGGATGGAGTCTGACGGTGCTGCTTTCAACAGTTTCCTGTCGGCAGACACACAGAGACAAACAGTCATCAGCAGACAGCAGCATCGTTTCCATCAGAAACAAACACAAAGCTCAGCTCAAACCATGATTCCAGCTTATCACAAGCCACATCTTATTTTCTTAGCTGTGGCCATCAGCCTATTAAATATCATAACACTCATGACATCACTGCATGTAAAACTGCAGTGGACAGAAAAGTGGAGAAAACCTTAACCGAAAACATCAGTGGCACCACGTCCAGCGACATGCTAACTGTGTTAGCATGCTAACAATAGAACCCAACACTAAGTCCAGCAGAGGCTGATGGGAATATCACACATTTTGGTCTGAAAGTGTTGGACACATTTAAAATTGTGACCTGATGGTGGCGCTAGAGGACAAATCCGAGGGTCACCACAGTCACTGGGACATCTTCAGGGGACCGTGAATGTCTCTATAAACCTGGTAATCAGGCCAACAGACCACTCAGAGCAGGAACCCACCTCAACGAGTCCACTTGGAAACATATGGAAGAAGCCACACGTTCATTATCAGCGAGCTTCACTGATTGCGTGATTATTATTTAAAATGGCAATCAAAGGCACAAACATGTATGATTATGAATTATTTTCATGTGTTCAGTTTCATCATCCTCTTTATATACACGGGTGGATTCCTTTTCCCTGTGATGATTGTTCCATTCGTCCTTCACTGTGAATCACTTTATAAATACTGCGTTGGGATGAATCCTTCCCTCAGTACACCAACACAGTCCTCCACCATGTCAGCACTCGGACTGTCCACAGTCCTGTTGTTTCAGATCACAGATCAGTTTCAGGTCCTTGCTGCTGCTCATCTCTTCCTCACATATCGGAGGGTAAATGTACTTCTCAGTGTGTATTTGTATTTTTGTATTTGTATTTATGTGAGTATTTCTGAACACATCACTTTACACCTTAACGCCAATCAGACTCTAATTGTCCTGTTCTGCTTTAAGCTGATCTGTGTCTTCCACATGGAGCCAGAACCAGAGAACTAGAGAACCAGAGAACTATTGAACCAGAGAACTAGAGAACCAGAGAACTATTGAACCAGAGAACTAGAGAACCAGAGAACTATTGAACCAGAGAACTAGAGAACCAGAGAACTATTGAACCAGAGAACCAGAGAACTAGAGAACCAGAGAACTATTGAACCAGAGAACTAGAGAACCAGAGAACTAGAGAACCAGACAACTAGATAACCAGAGAACTAGAGAACCAGAGAACTATTGAACCAGAGAACTAGAGAACCAGAGAACTAGAGAACCAGAGAACTATTGAACCAGAGAATTAGAGAACCAGAGAACTAGAGAACCAGAGAACTATTGAACCAGAGAACTAGAGAACCAGACAACTAGAGAACCAGACAACTATTGAACCAGAGAACTAGAGAACCAGATAACTAGAGAACCAGACAACTATTGAACTAGAGAACCAGAGAACTATTGAACCAGAGAACTAGAGAACCAGAGAACTATTGAACCAGAGAACTAGAGAACCAGAGAACTATTGAACCAGAGAACTAGAGAACCAGAGCACTAGAGAACCAGAGCACTAGAGAACCAGAAAACTAGAGAACCAGAGCACTAGTGAACCAGATAACTAGAGAACCAGAGAACTAGAGAACCAGAAAACTAGAGAACCAGAAAACTAGAGAACCAGAGCACTAGAGAACCAGAAAACTAGAGAACCAGAGCACTAGTGAACCAGAGAACTAGAGAACCAGAGAACCAGATAACTAGAGAACTAGAGAACCAGAGAACCAGAGAACTATTGAACCAGAGAACCAGAGAACTAGAGAACCAGAGAACTATTGAACCAGAGAACTAGAGAACCAGAGAACTATTGAACCAGAGAATTAGAGAACCAGAGAACTAGAGAACCAGAGAACTATTGAACCAGAGAACTAGAGAACCAGAGAACTAGAGAACCAGAGAACTATTGAACCAGAGAACTAGAGAACCAGAGAACTATTGAACCAGAGAACTAGAGAACCAGAGAACTATTGAACCAGAGAACTAGAGAACCAGAGAACTAGAGAACCAGAGAACTAGAGAACCAGAGAACTATTGAACCAGACAACTAGAGAACCAGACAACTAGAGAACCAGACAACTATTGAACCAGAGAACTAGAGAACCAGATAACTAGAGAACCAGACAACTATTGAACTAGAGAACCAGAGAACTATTGAACCAGAGAACTAGAGAACCAGAGAACTATTGAACCAGAGAACTAGAGAACCGGAGCACTAGAGAACCAGAGCACTAGAGAACCAGAAAACTAGAGAACCAGAGCACTAGTGAACCAGATAACTAGAGAACCAGAGAACTAGAGAACCAGAAAACTAGAGAACCAGAGCACTAGAGAACCAGAAAACTAGAGAACCAGAGCACTAGTGAACCAGAGAACTAGAGAACCAGAGAACTAGAGAACCAGAGAACTAGAGAACCAGATAACTAGAGAACCAGAGAACTAGAGAACCAGAGAACCAGATAACCGGAGAACCAGATAACTAGAGAACCGGATAACTAGAGAACCGGACAACTAGAGAACCGGAAAACTAGAGAACCGGAGAACTAGAGAACCGGAGAACCAGAGAGCCAGAGAAACCAGAGAACCCCACAACCAGTCACTGAACACAGAACATGATATATGACACATTAAACACTGTAACTAACACACCACTGCAAGTTGTTTCAAACATAATTATCGAACCTGAGTTTGATATTTCTCAGAACAGACATGTCAACTTCACAGTTTGAGATGATAGAAAAACTGAATTATGATTTTGTTATACATTTTAAACTAAACATTTGCTTAGTTTGCTGTTTTTCTGTGAAGGCTGTTTGAGGGCATGTCTGGTCATTTATTGGAATGAGGCTGCACCTCCATCAGAACAGACATGTACACATTAGAAACATGCAGAGCTTTATACATGTGTCTGCTCCCAGTGAGTTTGAGTCATCTTCACACTTTATGTGACTCTGCAGAGATGTTTGGTTGAGTGAGTCATCGTCTTCAGCAGCAACTTTTCAAACACTATTTTCTGTCTGTATCACAGGATACTGCTGCTGCTGCTGATGCCTCTGAATACGAGCGTTAAAGATGACTGGCTTTGTTGTTATTCCAGCCACCATGAACGGATAAGAAGCTGCAGACGTTCGCTGCCAGCAGCCCCAGAAATGAGGAACTAGGATCTAAACTACCTTCAGATGAAGCAGGACGTCTCACTAACTGACTGTTTCCTGTTTTTAAACTGATCACCTGTAAGTCTTCTTTCTAATGATGTCACTGAGCATGAATAGGACTGATGGCCAAAGCTAGAAAAACCTACAGAAAAAAGACACAAGCTGCTATCAACTGAAGCTAAAAGTGACTCCAATTAAATGATTAACTACTAAGATAAACTATACAGTGAGTTACGTGTTGGGGTTTGTGATAAAATGTTTAGTTTTAACATCCAAAAACCCACCAAACCTCTCTATGTGTCAAAGCAGCAGCATGGATGTTTTGTGTTTATGAGACATCTACTGAAGTTAGCATGCTAACCAGCTAGCTCCATACCGTCCCATCTTGTAATACAGCTTTGTACCCCCAGAGGTGATGGTGAGTCACTGCAACGTTCAGACTGCTCTCAGTCCAACATGGGAGGAAGAAGTAAAGTATTCTAAGGCCCAACTGTTCCACTGTCAGATCATCAGTCCATGAGGACCCTCATTTTGAGTCCTTTAAGAACCCTTTCCTTAAGTTTGCATCTCTGTAGGCTTTACCAGAGGAAATTACCCACAGTTCAGTTCATGGAGTCTAAGGGTTTAGGGTTGAGGTTTTAAGGGTTTAGGGGTTGAGGTTTTAAGGGTTTAGGGTTTGGATTTAAGGGTTCAGGGATTAGGGTTTGCATTTAAGGGTCCAGGGTTTGGGGTTCAGGGTTTAGGGTTTGGGGTTCAGGGTTTGGGTTGAGGGTTGATGGTTTAAGGGTTTAGGGGTTTAGGGTTCAGGATTTAGGTTCAGGGTTTAGGGTTGAGGGTTTGGATTTAGGGTTTAAGAGTTTAGGGTTTAGGGTTTAAGGTTTGGGGTTTGGATTTAGGGTTGAGGGTTTGGATTTAGAGATCAGGTTTCAGGGTTTCAAGGTTTAGGGTTCAGGGATTAAGGGTTTAGAGTTTAGGGTTTAAGAGGATAGGGGTTTAGGGTTTAAGGTTTAAGGGTTTAAGGGTTTAAGGGTTTAAGGTTCAGGGTTTAGGGTTTGGATTTAGGGTTGAGGATTTAGGGTTGAGGGTTTGCATTTAGGGTTGAGGGTTTAGGGTTTAAGGTTAAGGGTTCAGATTTAGGGTTGAGGGTTTAGGTTTGAGGGCTTAAGGTTCAGGGTTTAGGGTTTGGATCTCGGGTTAAGGGTTTAGGGTTTAAGGTTTAGGGTTCAGGGATTAAGGGTTTAGAGTTTAAGGGTTCAGGGTTTGGGTTTAGGGTGGACATTGGGATTGGGTCTGACTTGGGTTTCTGATTGATGGAACAGGAAACAGCGACGGCTGAAACTCTGGGAGAACAGAAGCAGAAGAAGAGGTAACGTTGGTGCTGCTCTCCACAGCTGGAGACATCAACGGGAGACCGTCTGCTGCTACAGTGACTCAGTGTCATGGACAAACTGTTATTACAAGATGGACACCGTCAAGTCTCCTCACCTGTTCCCTCTGCAGCCGGAGCTCCTCTTAAACAGTGTGGTTGTTCTCCTCCAGCTTCTTGCTCTCC